>NC_134483.1:194260297-194517797 GCF_040206685.1 Ascaphus truei | reverse complement strand
ACCCACCCCTACCCCTGCCCTTCACCCCCCCTACCCCTGCCCTTCACCCCCCCCACGCCTGCCCTTTGACTGACGCACGCACACACCCTGACTGACGCACTCACACACCCTGACTGACGCACGCACACACCCTGACTGACGCACGCACACACCCTGACTGACGCACGCACACACCCTGACTGATGCACGCACACACCCTGACTGACGCACGCACACACCCTGACTGACGCACGCACACACCCTGACTGACGCACGCACACACACCCTGACTGGCGCACGCACACACACCCTGACTGGCGCACGCACACAAACCCTGACTGGCGCACGCACACAAACCCTGACTGGCGCACGCACACAAACCCTGACTGGCGCACGCACACAAACCCTGACTGGCGCACGCACACAAACCCTGACAGCCGCACGCACACAAACCCTGACAGCCGCACGTACACACACTGACAGCCGCACGCACACACACCCTGACTGACGCACGCACACACACCCTGACTGACGCACGCACACACCCTGACTGACGCACGCACACACCCTGATTGACGCACGCACACACTGACTGACTGACGCACGCACACACACACACACACACACACACTGACTGATTGACGCACTGACTGACACACACACATACATACTGACGCACGCACACAACCCCTCACAGCCGCATGCACACAACCCCTCACAGCCACACGCACACATACACAGACTGACGCGCGCACACACACACACACCCACTGACTGCTGCACACACACCCACTGACTGCTGCACACACACACACACACTGACACACACTGACACACACTGACACACACACACTGACACACACACACACACTGACTGACACACACACACACACACACTGACACACACACACACACTGACTGACACACACACACACACACTGACTGACGCACGCGCGCACACCCCCACACCCACGCGCACACACACACAGACTGACGCGCGCGCGCACACACACAATGAATGGTACACACACACACACACTGACACACACACACACACACACTGACACACACACACACACACTGACACACACACACACACTGACTGACGCGCGCGCACACACACACACACACACACACACACACACACACACACACACACTGACACACACACACACACACACTGACACACACACACACACACACACACAGACACACACACACACTGACTGACGCGCGCACACACACACACAGACTGACACACACGGACTGACACACACACACACACACACACTGACTGACACACACACTTACTGACGCGCGCGCGCGCGCACACCCTGACTGACTGCCGCACGCACAAACTGACTGACTGAGGCACACACACACGCACACACTGACTGTGTGTGTGTGCGTCAGTCAGTCTGTGTGTGTGTTTGTGTTTCTGCGTCAGACTCACTGACGCGCGCGCACACACACTGACTGACTGACGCACACACAATGACTGACGCACACACACTGCATGAAGCTGTAAAGGAGGGAGGGGGGGGAACTGGATTGATGTGAATGGGGGACAAACAGAGAGAGGGGGAGGGGTGAGGAGAGAGAGAGGAGCGGGAATATTACATCCCGGGCAACGCCGGGTCTCTCAGCTAGTATAAAATAAACGTAAAGAGAGGGTGCATACCATTCAATGATGGATACAAAAAAAGGAACAACAGGACAGTCACTCTTATACTCCCAGAAAGTGAATATATATATATCATTTACGTGAATCACTATCCGTATTTGAAGTGTGTGTGTATATAAATATATATATACATACAAATGAGCATACAGTAATATTTCCATTTGCTATTTGCCTTGCTATGGAGGGTTTTTGTCACTTTTTTACTCACATAACTTCACATATACATACATATATAATATATATATATATATATGCAGTGGAAGTGTATTGTGTGTATTTTACTCCACAATTCAGTAACATACATATACATCTAAATAATATTCACATATACACGTTTGCTATAAATGGAATTATTACAATTTTACATTATATACACGTGCAATGAATGGAATAAACACTGTAATAAGTTTGAAATCGCCTATCCGAGCTGCTATGCATGGCTCATCCCTTTTCTCCAGCTTCCTTGAATGTACTACTGTATGAGGAAGATCATGTGACCAGATGCTAGTGCACGTTTAGAGAGAGGGAGGGCAGTGCTGACAAAGGGGTGTGCCTGGGTTTGTGACAGGACATGAAGGGGCGGTGCCTTAGCAAATGCTTGTTAAAATAGAATACAAGAAAATTGGTCTTTCAAAGTTGTTTTTTTAAAAACAGAAAATGCTAAAAGTATTATTTCTTACTACAGAACTGATTTATTAAAAAAAACACACATGCAGGATATAGACTGAACTGCAGCTTTAAGGAAGGTGAACACACAAGATATACAAATAACAGGCAAAATATAGACACTTACTTAAGGGGTTTGGACAAGGAAACCATCAGGATACAGGATTGGCAATTCCTTCCACAATACAGTTTCAGATGAAGACATCATGAAAAGACATGAAGAAGACACAGGGTATAAAATTGACACTGGTTTATATGCAATTCCAGTCCTATACCTTATTATTGAGTGCAGGCCATTGGAGAACAATTACCTGCACCCAATCTCTCCTTGCCACCTCACCTGAGGGGCACCTTAATACCTGCCCACTGGGTGGATATTATTCTAATCAGGAGATTATTTCCCTAGCCCCCCGCCCACCAGCTTGGCGTCCTAAAATCTGGCTTTGCCAGGATACCCTTTGTCCCAGGTGTGACACTTAATATCAAGTACCCATGTCCTGCATTCCTTTGTGTTCGCATACACTAGCAGGGTGGGGGAGTCTTTGATCAGGAGTTTATGATCGACCACTTGTCTCCCATCCTGAGCATTACCATACAATATGGGCTCTGAGTTTTATACCAAACCCAAAATACAATTCACTCTTTAATATCTTCACATATTAAAATAATCCGTTCTGCTGGGCCCAGTGGGCTGAAACTGGCCAGTCCCTCATGCCAGTGACTGAAACTGGCCAGTGACTTTCCATGGTGGCCAAGTTTCAGCTCTCTGCGACTCCCAGAACCGGAGATACCAAAAACAAGTTAAAATTCTTATTACTTTAATGCAGGATTCTCCGCTCTAAAAATTAATCTCTGCTTTTCACTCTTTCCCATTGAAATCAACGGTCTCCGCCGCTATGGGCTTTCAATGAAGCAACTCCGCCGTTGAAGTCAATGGGCTTCGCCGCTATAGGCTTTCAATGGGGCAACTCCGCCATTGAAGTCTATGAGCTCCGCCGCTATAGACTTTCAATGGAGCAACTCCGCCACTGAAGTCTATGGGAAAACCACAGTTCTTTACATTTGCCCATACTCTGTCTGGATGTTCAGAGAGGGCTGGAAATGGCCATGCAGTCATGCCGGAGCAGTGACTACATGCGACCCAAATCCCAGCCCTCTGGTCCTCACAGAACCGGAGATATGGACGTACACATTCTACAGTTTCGGACTTAGCCGTTTTAACGCCACGCGGCTTTTCCCCCATTGGAATCAATGGCCGGCGCCGCCATAGGGAATGCATGGGCGAGCGCCGCCATGGGATTCAATGGGACCTCCGCTCTGCCATTAGAGTCAATGGCGCGACCCTCCTGCTGAGCTCAACCCTTTACGGGGGTCCCTCATTCTCGGACCCGGTGGTGGTCGTGTGTGGGGGTTCCTAGGGGCTAGGGGCAAAAATAATTTTATTTCTGGGTGCCCTAGAACCTAGGGTTCCCACGCCAATTGTAGTTGACCTTGAACTAGTAGTGATAAAAGCTCTTTTTAAGAAAATGTATCCACTTTTGCGATCTGCGGTTTGGATGGCTGTTCCTGGAATTCGGCGTAGAGGAATCCCCATTGAAATCAATGGCTCCATTGACTTACAATGAGGAACCGCCGCTCCTCCTCTTGGACGCCACCTGCTGGTCTTCGATGGAAACGGGCCCAAACCGCCGGATTCGCCATAGGTTTCAATGGAGATGCAATGGCGACCTATGGGAAACTGCAAAATGGAGCCTGAAAAGGCAGGAACATGGAGCAAAGGGCTATAAACACTGAGTTAACCTTAACCCTTTCCCTCTCGCATCAATCCCAGTGTATGTGTTGGTGCAAACACTGGAATGGGAACAATACACATTTACAGGGGAATATACATTTGGTTGCTGAGGCAGGGTAAAAACACATTACTGGACCGCAGTCCAGTTAACCCCTTGCTTCCCAAGTGAGAGCAGGGGGTGGCCAAATGGGGTGTAACCCGTTTAATACCGAGCCAAACCCCCTCTCCCAGGACAGTGTCCACGGGTGTCTGGGGGCCTCTGGGTGGTCCCCGCTAAGCTCTGTGGCCTACAGGTGGTCCTCATGTGTATAGGTGTTTTGGAATGTTTTATTATTGTGTCTTTTGTGCATTAATGTATTGTGATTAGGTGCCCATTGAGTGCTATAGTGGCTTATCAGGCATATATTATGCGGGTATGATGTACCACTATGACACTCAATGGGTACAGGGTGGGTATAGTGGGTCCAGGTGGGTGGTTAGGCCTCCCGGGTGGTAGAGGGGCAGGGTGGGTAACCCCTTAATTACTATAGCGGTTATTAACCGCTACGGTCATTAAGGGGCTAGGGGTCATTAGAATGTATTCTGCTATGTATTTTTTCTGGCAACGGAGGACATGGGTCTGCAGTAAGGTGACGAGGACACCCATCATATTGCCAGTAGAACAGTTTTTATTTACTTTATTTATGCTGCGTGGTTAATATTGTGATTAATAATGGGCAAATAATCTATTATCCATATCTGGATAATAGTTATTTTGCCCATTACTGTACTGTATGTGATTGGGGGGTGGGGGTTTATTGATTGATATGTAGGACATGTTTTATTTTTTACATATAGGATTGGTACCGCAGGCAGCGGGGACTCACGAGGACCACCCGAGGACCCCCGGATGCCCCCTGGTACCACCTGAGAACCCACGGGGGGACACCTGTGGGGGACCTGCAGGGAACACGTGAGAGCCCCCCAGACACCCATGGGAACCACCCGAGGGCCCAGACCTCCATTGGAACAACAGGAGGGCCCCCAGACACCTGTGGGGTGACCCGGGGACCCACAGACACCCGTGGGGAACATCCATGGACCCCATTGAGGCCAACAGGGACCACCTGGAGGCCACGGAGCCTAGCGGGGACCACTCAGAGGCCCCCAAACACCCATAGGTACCCCCGGGGTGCACTGTGGGGCCTGCGGATACCCATCAGGACCACCCGGTGACCCCCGCCGGCCTGTGGTATTAATCGTGTGTGTAAAAAAATAAATCATGATTTTATGGGGGGGGGGCACATGGTTTGGATTGTGTATTAGATATTGTAATGTTTATTGGGGGCCTAGGAGGTAGGTAGTAGGGCTGCTGTGTGTGTTAGTGTTTATTGTGGTTAGCGGGGGTGGGTGAAGGGTGTAGTAGCCCCAAGGATGGGTGTTTAGGCCTTGCGGGTGGGTAGCGGGAGGGGTTAACCCCTTCATTAGCATAACCGCTATGGTATTGAAGGGGTTAACTCCCTTCGCAAACCCCCCCCCCAAGGCCAAATACCACCTTCACCCACCCCTGCTACCCACAATAAGCATGGCACAGGTGGTTAACCCCCTTCATTACCTTAGCGGTTAGCCGCTAAGGAAATTAAGTTGCCTGTAAATGCATTTTTCATGCATGGGATTCATGCCGGGGGCCTGTGGTGCTTGTATTAATGGGTATCAGCCCCGGAGACACCGGCATCAATCTGATGCAGAAAAAATGCATTTTATTTTCTAAGTCCCATCTCGCCGCTTAGCCCCACCCTCCTGCCAACTTTATCTGGCGTTTGGATTTGGGGAGAAAATCGCTATTCTAGAGTCGTGATAGGCGTCGAGTAACTCGCGGCTACTATAATTGCACGAGTTTATGAACATTCAGTAAGGCGGCGATAAGTGGCTTATCACTGCTCACTCACCATTTTGTTTTTGAACAAAAATTGTTTGGGCGATTCAGGCTTTTATCGCCCACTTATCGAGGCTCACTAAATAGCAGTAGGCATTTTGGGCGATAAGTTCTCGATAAGTGGCTTATGAACACATACTGCATAGGCCCCTTAGTGGTGAAGTTACAGGTATTACTTCCTGGTTTTTAAAAGCGATTTAATTGGCTATCCAAAAGGAGGCCACGACCAATGACTTTACAGCTTCCTATTGTGGCACCAATTTTGTTTCCAAGAGGGAGATTTAACTCTGATAACTTCACATGTAAGTATCTCGGGAACAAGGGGGTTCTCAGAGCTGAAAATAGTGGCGTTTAGCACAGGGGAGCCAGAGCTGCTCCTTTAAGCTATTTATTTTACAAGAAAGGCCCACTTGAAGCTCAGTTTATTAAAATCAGTCATGTAACACATTCTCCATAATTTTCACTATATGTTTCATGATTAAAAATATGTTCAGTATATTTTTCCATTTTAAACAAATGTAATGGAATTTTCTACAAGATTGGATTAGAACCCCATCCATATACATTAATAAGTCTAATATTTAACTGGGGCCTACAGTGTATTTACTGAGAAAGTATCACATTTCCAAGTTTGTCCCAGCTTTACTAAATATAGTTTGCCTTCTTGCTGATTGGGTGGGTGTAAAATCGATGAGCTCATCTTGACACCAATAGAATAGAAGAATGAGGAGACTAGCAGTTGACCAGCATGCTGTGGATCCAGTTCCTAATTGACCTTTTAATTCCCACATAACTACGCACATACCATTTAAGCTCACCCTTTCGATTTCTACTTACTGTTCCCTAGATTAAAAAAGAAGCTTGTTATTTATTTATATTTGCTCTTACCTGCCCCAAAACCTTGGTAATCAATGACCTAATACCCTTAATTATAAGGGTTATACTTATACTTAGTTATACTGTTAGAAGATGATTCAAGATCTCTGCACCAAAACAGTTCAAACATGGATCTGAATGTTGAACCTGTCCTTTTGTTAGTTTCTCTGCTTTGTAACTCCGGATATACATGACAATTATAATTATGTCTGTAGCCCCCCTATGGGGACTACTAACTCTATTAGGGGTTGACGGCCTTAATGGATTAACAGGATGGGCTCAGTCTGGTATTGCTCCTCCTCAATGTGTCTTGTGACCAGTGATGTCATCATCGGGAAAATGAAGGTTATATATAGCTCCACCCAATGTTCTAGAAACAGATTCTTCAGAGTTTTGTCTGGGGTCCTCATTGTGATTCCTGTAAATAGGTTTGTGTGTATAGCTAAGTATATTAAAAAAGTGTCCTGTCACAGTTTGTTTTTTTTCAGTTAGGAACATACCTTTTAAGTAAGTAATGGTCTGAGATTATTGTTCTCACTATTGAAAAGGAGGAAGCATGCTTTTAGTAAGGTGTACTCAGCATAGTAACTCCTGAGTATGTTTGGACCGGCCCAACCGGAAAGTTCCTAATGCATTCCTGATCACATAGGTATGGAAGAAGTATGCAGTACATAGTCCCTAGTTACTAAACCTGAAGCCCGAAGTGTATTCCTGAGAGGCTCATTCAATATGGGCATTACTAACTCTATGCAAGAGACTGACAATGTATCCCTTATTATAGGCTAAAGCTGGTAAATTTGGGGCATTATTGAAATCCCTGCTCTCCGATTGGTTAAAATTCCGGGCATTATCCATTCAGTAATGGCCCAGAATTGTTGGCACCCTGCCAAGTTTTTCAGCCAATCAGCTTTCAGTTCTCATCTACATAGAGTGAAAGTAGCTCACAGTCAGGGGACCTATTGGACAGGAGGCAGCAGCAAGGTGACCTGCTTGCCGAGAGCTCCGCACAGGAGAACACTGAGGAGAAAGGTTTGTATGGTTATTGTGTGTTTTGTGACTCTAGAGGGAGGGCAGCAGAGTGTTTTGTTGTGTGTGTGTGTGTGTGTGTGTGTGTGTGTGTGTGTGTGTGTGTGTGTGTGTGTTGTGTGTGTGTTTGGTGGGGGTAAAGGGGGCAGTAAAGTCGGTTTTGTTGGTGTGTGTGCTTGCAGTGTGTTTTTTTGTGGGTGTAGAGGGGGGCTGCAGTGTGTGTCTTCAGTGTGTGTTTTGTGGGTGGAGGAGGGGTGCAGAGTATTTTGTTGGTGTGTGTGTGGGTCTGTAGTGTGTGGGTTTACAGGGAGCGGCAGTGGGTGTACAGGGGGGGCTGCTGCTGTGTTTTTTATGGATGAAGAGGGGGCAGCAGTCTGTTTTGTTGGTGTGTGTGTCTGCAGTGTGTGGTTGTGGGTCTAGAGGGGAATGCTCGGTGTGTGTGTATTAAGTGTGTGTTTTGTGACTGTAGAGGGTGGAGGAGGGTTGCGGAGTGTTTTGTGGGTGTAGAGGGGGGCTGCAGTGAGTGTAGGGGGGCTGCAGAGTTTTTGTATATAGAGGGGTCTGTAGAGTGTGTTTGTGTATAGAGGGCTGTGTACAGTATGTACAATTTCCTTTTAATAAACATGTGCAGTAAAATAATGTAGACAATCATGCTGATAAAAATCAATGACTACAAGTGTCTATCTTTTTTATGAAAAATTAAAAATAAATAAATAAGCCTAAATTTAGCCGATAATAGTAATAATCCACTCAGAACAGGGCATTACTGGCCAATAATATCCTGTCTGGGCTTCACCTCGGGCCTTCAACTCTTCCAGCCGGGGCATTATTGGCCAGTAATGCCCTGTTCTGAAGGGATTATTACTTAAGTGCGGGTAACTAGTATCAGTACCTCCCCAGTATAGGAGTGAGAGCTACCAGGGGATGAAGTCCAGAGTTATATGTTTCGCCACAAGTTTTCTGTTAAGAGAGATAGATGGATGTCAAATAAAGCACCTTTTATGTTTTACAAAAGTTCCTGGCACCCATCCTTTTTCTATCTGCTTATTCACGCCCAGCTAGCCTGCACCAACCCAGGACCCTGAAAAGATATGAGAGACGGAGCACTGCCAATGGATATAATCAATCTGATGTAACTCCTTTGGAGCCAGGTAAGGAGGTTTACATGTTTCAAGGTCGCTTTATATAAATAAATATATGTAAAGACGTTTTTATATAAATCACATGCATAAAACGTACACATAATACAAAATTAGAATTGGGTGTAAGTAACCGAACAATGGACACAACCAAAGAAAGTGAAATCAGACAATAGACATCAAAGTTTCATGTATGCTCAAACATATTCTTTACATGACACCTTCATTGTCCCCATTAATGTGTTCACCTTTCACATGTCCCCAAACCTGCTTAATTCACTCCATTGTCACATAATACATCATTAATCTGTAAACCAGGATTCTGGGTAGTGATATGCAAATGAGCACAGTGGGCATGTCACTGTTGATTCTATCCATTTTATTACATGGATAACCATGGTCAGTGTTTTTCAACCACGGTTGGAACCTTTGGGTTCCCTGGGCGGCCTTGAAAGGTTCTGTGAAATTTTTAGGTCATTTGAAAATTGTACCAAATACAGAATCATTTACAATACATCTGATCTCAGATGCGCTATTAGAGAGGATTGGGGTTCCTTACAATGCATTTGATCTCAGACACGCTATTAGAGCGGGTTGGGGGTTCCTTACAAGGCATCTAATCTGGTAAATATTGATTTTACATCTTATTTGCATACCCCTGGTGGTGGAAGTGGATAGTTATGATTTGCAACTGAGTAGGGGTTAATATTAACTCACTGGTTCCTTGTGGGGGAGAAAGGTTGGGTAGCTAGAGTAGTCATGTGTATTAAGCCTGGTTGTACTGTATGTCTAAGACCCATGCTCACTTGTGTGCTGTTCGTGGTGGGGGTTTATTGGGTCAGATTGAGGAGAGATATAACTCATTTGAGGGACCTTCGCAAAGGTGAAGAGTGGGGCAGTCTGTGAGCTGTATATTAATCCTTGATCCTGTAGAGGAGATATTGTCCATTTGATGGACCTTTGCAGAGGTGAAAAGTGGGAGCGCTTGTCAATATTAACCCTTGTCCTGCATGCAGGTTGCGTGCTAGCTGGGTGGCGTACATGACATAGGGTTTTTTTTAACAAAAGAAGGTTAAAAATCACTGACCTAGAGCTTTTTCCTGCACATTAATCATTGTACAGTATATAGGTAAACAATGGACCCACTCAAAGACAGCTGTTTCATCCTTTTGGAAACCTCAGTTTGTCTCAAGCGCCAAGCTTGGGAGAGCGAGCGCACTCGCACCGCGTGAGCGGGGACGTCAACATAAAGAGTACAGGCAGTAAAAGCAGCAAGCGCAGAGCGCACAGCACGCTCAGCGCCAACGGAGACACAGCCTTAGTCATTCATCTTTACATGCATGGAGATGAGGTTATAGATCGAGGTTGTTCGGCTTATTACACAGCTTTGAGAGGACAGTGTTACTAAACAGCAAGGGAAGAGTTTGCATCTTTCTTTTTTTTTTTCAAGTGCTGAAAAACTGCAATCAGATTGTCAGTGATACATCTCATATTTTTTGATCACTCCTTATTGTGAAGCAGGTAGTGGTTATTTTATCTGTGGAGTAATCCAAGACGGCAATTTTTTTTCTTTTTAATATAGAATTAAAGCATGGGGTCCCAAGCTCGAAGCCACTCCGGCTGTGCAAGCAGGGCTTTAAAGTTTGTAGCTCCCGTGCACATGGGTCAATAGGAAGCCGCAACGATGTCATCACGGCTTCCAATTGGCATGCAGGACGTAAACACTTTCAACAGCAGACATATTGTGATCCTTGGCACCTGAGGAGAGCTGCTACCGGCACCTAATTCAGAGGTAAGTATGTCCGGAAGCAGGGAGTCCCCGGTGCTGAAATGAATGGTGTTCCGACTATATTAAACAATAAATAAAAAATGTGCAAAACAATTTGCCGGCTTGGAATCCCTCTTTAATACTCATGGGTATTTTATCTTGGATGAGGAAGATTTTTTGTCAACCTGACTGTGTCATGATTGCTCACAATTAAAATCAAATACCTAAAGCACATAGTTATACATTTACATGTGTTGCGCTCTGTAACAGAAAATTGAAATCTTCCACAGTACATAAAACAACAAACATTACCGTGCAACCACTTCACGTTGTATCTTTGATAAACTCTGAGATTTGTGTTTCCATCAGGTAGAGAGTTACCAACATGCTGCTTTCTCCTTTATTAGCTGCTGATATACAAAACACACTGGGTTCACAGAAAAGTAAGTTGCAGGTTGTTGCAGGATATTGCACACACTCCGTGCTTATAAGCATAAGCTGTGCTTATTTTTTTGAGAACTCTGTCTATTGTAAGTACTATATACATTTGTTTCCCCCTTCTTTCTTTCTGTGTTGTATGTCTTGCTTGTGTTGGAGGTGGCCTTTTTCTTTTACTCCTTAGGCTGCGTCCACGCTGTCGCTGACCACTCTCAACGTCACCAACACTCTAAGCATGAGCGCCGGGTGTGCTGTCTATTTTGCAAGCGCGGACGGGGGGTGGGGGGAATTGGGGGCATGTTGAGCACGCTTCAAAGTCACTTTTTTTTGTCTCAAGCGCCAAGCTTGGGAGAGCGAGCGCACTCGCACCGCGTGAACGGGGACGTCAACATAAAGAGTACAGGCAGTAAAAGCAGCAAGCGCAGAGCGCACAGCACGCTCAGCGCCAGCGGGGACACAGCCTTAGTCATTCATCTTTACATGCATGGAGACGAGGTTATAGATCGGGGTTGTTCGGCTTATTACACAGCTTTGAGAGGACAGTGTTACTAAACAGCAAGGGAAGAGTTTGCATCTTTCTTTTTTTTTTTCAAGTGCTGAAAAACTGCAATCTGAATGTCAATGATACATTTCATATTTTTTTGGTATATCAGAAACATTGTAAGAACATATGAAGTCATACAGAAAGCTGGGTGACTTACAGCCACCCAAGGTTGCCAAACACCCCCCACCCCCCAAAAGGAGGAGGAGCCTAATGACTGGAATGGCTTCTTGACGTTTCTCACACAGTACGCGTTGCATGAGTCCGTTACTGTATGTCAGTGCTGAGTACTTCTCAGATATTTATAAAACTGCAGACTGGCACAAGCAACATGCAATACGTATTCCAGTAAATGTATTAGCCAGCAATATTTCTGCACACACTTAGTTAATGTGACAGCAAATCAGGTAAACCAAAACCTGTTTAGTAATTGACCCCAAAACACATTGGGGGTCATTTATAAAAGTCTCCAGGTTGCAAAATGGGGGCAAAAACACCACCAGGTTTATCAATGAAGAAACAGCCATTGCTATTCAATTGAAATATTTTTTCTTGCTCAAGCGTTTTCAGTTTGTTTTGCCTGGTTTTGATACTTTGATAAAAAAAAAAAAAATTCCATGAGGCTTATTTAACTGTCTCCAGGCTTGAAAACTGGGATTAAACAGTCCAATATTTGACAAAGGAATCCCATTAAAAACAATTACATTTTCCTTTGCTAAAATGTGTGCAATTTGTTTGCACTGATTTTTGCACCATTTTTGCACATGGGAGATTTTTTTTATCGATTGAGTTGCAGTACATTGCAGGGTTTTCAGACAATTAAGATGTTAAACAAACAGGCACCGAAAATTAGATAAAGAAAACAAGGAGACAGAAATAAGACTTAGTGAAATCTAGGCACTAGGGAAAACAAAATAAGATTATTGTGAGAGAAGGGTATACAGTATGCTTCGCACTCAGCACACAACTGAGAAGGAAAGCTCGTCAAAGGAAAGTTAGGCTAACACGCCCCACAGCCACCCACTAAGGATTAATATTGAAATAAACGTCATTTGTCACAACTAGGCTGATTTTTATCCAATTTAATGACATATCTCTGCAGAATAATTTCAATTAAAAAAGAGGGATGGGTGATATCCTGCAACAGATGTGGAATAAGGTTAATAACTACGCAGCCACAGCTAACCGTGCTGACTGATACCAAGCAGAGAACAGAACATAATGTACAGAGGCAGTCTGTGATACTCCTTTCGTCATGTAAATGTTCCTACACTGTAACCGTTCCACAGGAGCTCTCTGTTCATTATTATTCCGTCTCTGTGGCACCGTTTTGACTGTATTTAAGCTGCATTGAAACACTGTGTCAATCATTGCAAAGACTGGAACACAAGTCACATCAGCCACACTACAGTGCTTATTCTTTTGCTTGCCTGGCGTTCTGATTAAAGGATGGCTAATTAGCAATAATTGCCGTTAACAATATACTTACAACACATTTAATGCTGCATTTGAACATGAATGGCGGAGCAGGAAGTACAGTAAGTGAAAATACATTCTGACGGAGTGTTTGTCTCTATGAACAGCATGTCCCATTAACATGTTGACTAGAAAAATAAAAAGTACACTATTTTCCAAAAGAAAAGCAACACAGGGGGGTACAGTGCTTTTAGGAGCACACTGGTCCCTTCCTCAGTAGTAAAAGAAAGAGTTTCTTGAGATTTTACAAGTAGTTTTTTTTTTTAACACAACATTCACTAAAGTTAGTTACTACGCAGTTAACAACTAAAACACGTGTTTCCCTGCACAGTATGCTTGCACCATGTTAGTAGATAATATATTAAAATACATTGAGATTAGTTAATTCGCTATTTATGGGTATTCACCCAGTAGCAGGTGTGTGTGTGTGTATGATTTAAGTAATAATCCCCTCAGAACATGGCATTACTGGCCAATAATGCCCTGGCTGGAAGAGTTGAAGGCTTGTTACACACACCAATAAAACACTCTGCTGCCCCCCTCTAGAGCCACAAAACACACAGCAGGAAAAACAAAACTTGATCCTCACTCTCCTGTGCAGAGTTTTCTGCAGGCAGGGTGGGGGAGGAGTCAGTGCCTTGCTGGTGCCTCCTGTCCAATCACCTCCCCTGTCTGAGAGCTGCTCTCACTTTGCATGAGAACTCAAAGCTGATTGGCTGAAAAACTTGTCAGGGTGCCGAAACTTCCGGGCACAATTTTTTAACCAATCAGAGAGCAGGTATTTCAATAATGCCCAGTATTAAACAGCTTCAGCCTATAATAACAATTATTAAAATCAAATACTATGCTTAATGAATGTCTTGTATATGTACTTTTTCTGTTATGACTTAACTTTCTTGTTTTATGTTATATACATAACTTTCTGACAAAAGTATGTTGTTGTGCTGCTTAACACCATGTTATTTTAAGTTAACGCAAGGCTATGCTAATTTAACATGGCGCTCAGCCTACAGTATGCTAATGAAATAAATGATGGCCATTGTTTTTGCATATAATTAGCTTTCTGGATATGTGTTAACCTCTGGGAAAATAACATCCATTACTGATTTTGGTAAAGTGCAGTTATGAGCCCTGGGTTAACGTACCTCTGTGGATCTGACCCTTAGAGAGCATTGTTTTGGCTTAGTGAATATGGTGGTAAATCATGGTTTACTACAAGTTAATGCAGGAGTGTGCAAACTGGGGGGATTTTCTGGGTGGGGGTGCAGCTGTTGTAGCGGTCCCGCGCTCTGCCCCCAGGCATTTAAATGAAATGCCGGGGGACCGCGCGAGGCCTCTATAACACACTTACCTACCAGCGACGCGTAGTCATGGTAACCCAGCATCAAATGACGTCGCGGGGTCATGTGACGTCAAGTTACCATGACAACGTGACGTCACACGACCCCACGCGTCATTTGCCGCTGGGGCCGAGTGGGGGGGTTGAGGGGCGAGGCGCCGAGGAGAGCAGGCAAGGGTGCGCACGGGGAAAAGTTTGCACACCCCTGGGTTAGTGAATGAGTACCACACATAACATGGACCAAAAAGTGAATTATGTTTATTATTATTTTTATGACACTTGCAAAAACTTGCAGATCTGCTTCGGTTTCTTGTCGAACCAATATATCAGATCGGTTGTCTACTGTGTTCTCGAAATAGCTATTTAGAAATGCAAGTTTGGCTATTAATGCAAGTTTCATTTTAATCGTTAGAACTTTTACAAGACTGCAGCATGTTTCACTGTTTATTTCCATTTGGGAATCAAAAAGATTGCAACCTCAAAGAAAACTGCATATGTTATAACATATACATGGACAGGTAAAATGAGGTAGTAAATTCCTTTTATTAGAATGATATAATCTTGCAACAGATGGAAACATAAAGAACGAAGAGAGCAGGGGGGGGGGGGCAAGAGGTGAGGATCAAGATAAAATGGCTTCTTACCATAGATATAGCAGCTGTTTTGCTTGCATTTCCATGTCAGTACAAAGTGACAGATGCAGCTGGTACAAATGAGTTACAGGAGCAGTGTGGGGTGGTCTTGGGACATTTCATAGTTTTCCTAGAAGAAGTGATTTATTATGCATCTTTAAATGTGGGGGTGGGGGGGGGTTATACAGGGACAAATCTCGTTATTTAAGGGAAGGGAATTCCACAGGAAGGGAAATCCCAACATCCAGCACAGGAAACTCGGCAGAGTAATGAAGGAATACTACAGGAAGAGAGGAGAGAGGAGCACAGGAAAGGATATTGAGCAGATCAAAGTCAGGGTGCGGAGTGATAATTATAAACAAGATGTGAAATATAAGGAAGTTCTGCACAAAATATGAAAATGTGCACCTATATTTTAATTTGGAACGGTATGACGAGCTTGTATGAAAAAGCAGTGTGTGATGCAGCAAAATGCATAGGACAAATCTGACCAAAGGATATGCAATGATGAGATAGAGGGGGTACCAATATATATATATATATATATACTAGCTAATTTGTTTTTTTCTGAGCTCCATCACTTTTTTTAGAGATCAACAAGGATCTCCGTGTAGTGATTGGGAAGTGATTACAGAGGTGCAGAGATACTGGCTGAAAGTGTCTCTTTCTGCTCTTTTTTTTCCCATGGTTTATCATTTATAGCAATATAGATAAAGTAATTGTACTTTGCTCAGGGCTCCAGCAACTTTTTTTCCCTGCAAAAACATAGCAGGGCATTCTGTGGTAAATTCGGCTACATGCCTCAGTGTCTGCCAGATGTGTTGATGCAGTATACAAAATGGAGATGCCGCTTAACAGACATATGAATGAATAAAAGGTTTACTTCTTATCTATCTCACATATCAACATTTCGGTCCCTTAGGGGACATCTTGACAAAGGGACCAAAGCATCTATATGTGAGATATGTAAGAAATAGACCTTTTCTTCATCCACATGTCTTTTGGTGCCATCTCATCACCATGTGTATAATGTATACAGTGTGTATACAGTATATATATATATATATATATATATATATATATATATATATATATATATATAGCAAATGGAAATATTACTGTATGCTCATTTGCATGTCTTAGACAGGTCTGCAACCCCGCCTTTCACCGTTATCACCCAGCTCACAGCACTTCCACTGCAGCAATGGATTCTGGGAAATGACATGCAAATGAGCACACAGTGCTACCTTTTGCTTCAAAACCATTAACATGGTTCCCTATAGGCTTAAGCTTGCTGCATGGTCACAGCTTTGAGCACAGCCTGGGTTAAGATGCATAGCCAGTAAACCCACCCACAGACAGCCGTTTCAACCTTAATGGGTCTCAGCAGTGTGGGGTTGGTTATACTGGCAATGCAAAAATGAAGCAATGATTAGGTTTTACCATTACCAGTATGTGACCATGCAGTAAGCTTAATCCTATAAGGAACCATGTTAATGGTTTTGAAGCAAATGGTGGCACTGTGTGCGTATTTGCATGTCATTTCCCAGAATCCTTTGCTGCAGTGGAAGTGCTGTGTGCTGGGTGATAATGGTTCAAGGCGGGGTTGCAGACCTTTCTAAGACATGCAAATGAGCATACAGTAATATTTCCATTTGCTATATGCTTTGCTGTGGAGGGGTTTTGTCACTTTTTTTACCCACCATAACTTAACTATGTATATGTATATGTTTATGTAGCGTACTTTCCCCCACCCCCCTGGGAGATAAGGCGTCTACGGTGTGTGTATATGTTACCTGTGGTTCGCAGGAGACCTGAACCTCCACCACGGGGAGCCTGCGGCGTACCTGATTCGATATGTGACAGCGCCTCCACCTGCTCGGGATCCCAACTATGCGGGATAACCCCGTGCAGGACCATATATGTACAACACACACTGATGCAATAAAACAATAGCACTTTACTGTTGGGCATATATGCAATGACAAACAATGATAATAATACTACTACTGGTTACAGCTAACCATACAGCCTCGCACGGCCTTATCCCACCACCGTGTTACCCCACACCGTGTCCACAGTACCTGACAGGGCCCTCGGGCAATCAACCACCCTGGTGTCCACAAGAGTCTATCTCCCACCCCTATATGTGGTCAGCGCTGCCACTATGGTCTGTTACTTGGTTGGTGCACTTAGTGATGTAGGTGCCTGCCGGGTGCTCCAGCACCCAGGCGCCTCGACTGGGAATCCAATGGGATCCGCCGATCCAGCGATGTCATCCGCGATGCTTCGCCTCCACGTGGGTGGTATCCAGCTGGAGTGTCCCACGTATGGCTAGTCTTTATCCTTTGCAGAGTGATCTGGTCCCAGATCACAATCCTCAGGGTTGCGCAAGGTTGCAGCAGTGTCCCTGAACTCAAACAGCTAATGGGGCAGTGTCCCTATCTAAGGGCCTGTCCCTGTAGCTGCCACAAACTTGCAGGGAGTCGGGACCTAGCTGGAGCCTATCAGGGGGGTCTCTGGCCTAGTGCAGGGGCCACAGACACCCTCACCTCTCTGTGTCCCAGCTCCGACTGGTGTGGTCTCTGCGCGCCAAATGTATCAATCCCCTTAGCAGGGGAACCAGGCCACGCGATTGGCCGCCTCACAGCATGTGATCAGCAGCCCCGAGGGCTGCTGGGAACTGTAGTTCCCCGTGGAGCCTACTACTACCTTGTCGCCTGTACTGCGCATGCACGAGCTCTGCCATGGCCACCGCACTCCAGCACTCACCGCGCATGCGCGACTATGTGCAAGATGGCAGCGCCCTGCAAGGGAAGCCGCAGGAAACTCCGGCGATCCATTCACCGCTCCACCAACCCCCGCAGTACCTCCCGCACCTCGCCGGGGTGCGCGCACGCAACCGGAGGTAAGTGGGGTCCAAGGGGAAGCCTGCTTTATATATAATACACACACATTAGACCTTTTGTAAACTGGTGCTTTAACCCTATACAGTAGATTTAAAGAATCTGCTCCCACAAAGATTTGGTGCACGTGTTTAATACACGTACATAACACTAAATTCATGACAAGACTAAAGTACAAGGACTTCTTGTACCTTCATGCATGCTATTATACTCACAGGCATACTATCTTCTCTGAGGGATCAATATGTTAATCATATTTTTCATTGCTTGTCGGTATTTCATGAAGCTGGACTTCTTTAGTTAATTAGAGAATTGATCTGTATGCTCACATGATGCTGGAGAGTCTGTGGGCAAAGTGACACGCTCTCAATCTACAGCCTGCGTAACACATATATATTGGAAAAAGTCAGGTAGTGTCAGAAAAAAAAGAGTCAGTCCTGAATAAAAGCTTCATTGACTTACAGAGAATAGGTGCCATTGTCTCGTCTTTTGCAGTAGCTTAGCTAGAACTTTCTGAGATGGTTCAAGGATGCAGAAAACACATTAGATGGCAATTAGAAAGGAACATGAATCCCCCAAGTGATTATAAACGAGTTAACATAACCACAATTTGTTCCTGGAAACCCTGTCCTGTTCTTTCACCTCTTTAGTGCCCTTAGGACAGGGGTGCACAAACTATTTGCTTGCGCCCTCACCCCCTTTACCTTTTCTCCGGTGTTTTCTGATCTCACGATGTCAGGCAACGCTATGTCATGTGACCCCGCTGGGTCATTTCACGCTGCATTGCCGTGGCGATGCGTCGGCAGAAGCCGACGGAGACAAGGTAAGGGAGTTGCAGAGGCCTCACGCACTCCCCTGGCATTTAATTTCAATATTGTGGGGAAGAGCGCTGGGCCAAGCACCGCGTACCCCTCCCACCCAGAAAATGTCACGCCCCCCCCCCCCAATTTATGTACCCCTGCCTTAGGCCCTTTGGACCTACCCTGTACATCAGGGGTGGACAACGCTAGTCCTCAAAGGCCACCATCAGGTCAGGTTTTTTTTTTTTTATAACTTCAAGTTTATTGGAAGATTTTCAATATAAATAGCATCGCAATACAAATAACACGAACATTCACAGTATTACATTCATGTACGATACTGCTACATTCTCCTTCTGGAGCCCTAAGTGTTCATGCGTTGAACATGGTATCTCTATAACCAGTTGGGATATTTATGTATTTTAAACTTGGGGGGACAACACATAAAAAAAAAAAAAAAGGGTAAATTAAGGCGGGGGAGGGTGGGAAGGAGGGAAGGGGGGGGGGCGTGGGCACGCTGCACTGCCACTTTCCCATAGGTGGCTAGTAGATGTACTCTACACGATTGTTTGCCGACTTCCAGGGCCACCCAAGGTGTTCACATGGCGTGTCCTCAACTAGGTCTCGTAGTCCGTTCCGCTTACTTTGTACGAGAATGCACTTGGAATAATCACTGCCATATCGTGGCCACCTCAACCCCTGGGATGTCTGTCTGTTCCAGCCAAGGCGTCCAGACTTTTATATATTTTTCGCCAGTGTCATTGACCAGACTCGTCAATTTCTCCATCTGGCATATATACCATAATCGATTTCGAATTTTTGGGATATTTGGGATCTCTGGTTGTTTCCACATAGCTGCGATCTCGCACCTTGTTGCTGTTGCAAAATGTGCAACTAGTTTATTACCTGCTTTTGAAAGACCCTTCCATGGTCTGTTCAATAGGAACAGCCACGGATCAGGGGGAATTGCGAGGTCAAAAATCCTCCGGATCCAATGTCTAATCTCATCCCACAGGTGTGAGATCCGAGGGCAAGACCACAGCATGTGTAACAGGTCCGCCGATTCTCCGCACTGTTTGGGACACAGCGGGGAGTATCCTGTGACAAACCTTGATAATTTTAGTGGGGTGAGATACCACCTCATCAATACTTTATATGCATTCTCCTTCAAAGTAGTGCATATGGAGCTCTTAGCAGTAGCCTCTAAAATAGCCGTCCATTCGTCCTCCTCCAGTTCCTCCCCTAAGTCTGTTTCCCATCTAATTTGGTACGTCAGTTTTTGTCGTTGCTGTGAGCTCCCAGAACCGACCACTTCTCTATAGATCTGCGATGTAAGTCCCTGTGTGTCTGTTTTCGTCAGACAGAGCTTTTCAAATGTGGTTAGTGGCGGGAAGGGGGAGTTTTTGGTGAAGAACGCTCTGGCCTGGAGGTAGCGGAAAAATTCGGAGTGTGGGACGTTTTTTTCAGATCGGATTTGTTCGAATGATTTAACTTTGTTCGGTATACCCTCCAGGTCCCTTAACCTAAGATAACCGTATCTTTTCCAAGGCCCTGCGGCATTTGCCACTAGTCCCGGTGCAAAGTCAGGGTTGCCCCATAAAGGGGCCATCCTAGAGCGCCTTGAGGTCAGGGTATGTTTATATTTCGTGGTTTCCCATACCGACAATGAGTTGGCCACCGAGGAGAGCGGCCGTTCAGCCCATTTAATAGCTGTTTTGGGTAACCAGAGCAAATTCTCTATCTCTAATGGGGCACAAGCCCTCTTTTCCAGATCCACCCATCTTTTCAGATCAGGGTTGGTCTGCCATTGTGTGAGTTGACACAATTGCGCCGCTTTGTAATAAGAGACCAGGCAAGGTACCGCTAGGCCTCCTGTCCGCGTGGTTTTTCTCATAATTGTCTTATTTACTCTCGGTTTTTTCCCTCCCCAGATAAATTCGGAGATATCAGACTGAAGTGAGAGTATATCCTTCAGTCTAAGTGGCACTGGTAGAGTCTGAAACAAATATAGGATACGGGGGAGGAGATTCATCTTTACACTATGTATCCTACCTATCCAGGAGATCTTGTAGGGCATCCATTTTTTTAAATCTGCTTTTAGTGTCTTGATTAGCTTGGGGTAATTAGCCTCATAGATGTCCCTGTAATTTTTGGTGATGTAGACCCCTAGGTATTTAATATGTTTTGGTTGCCAATTGAAATTAAAGTTCAGACTCAGTAGCTTTTCAGTTTCCTTTGGGAGGCTAATATTTAGGGCCTCTGATTTGGTTTGGTTGATTTTGAATCCTGATATTCTATTAAATTTATCTAACAGGTCAAATAGGTTCGGCAGGGAGGTTAGAGGCTTGGAGATCAGCAGCAGTATATCGTTTGCATACAGGGCAATCTTATGTGACTGTGAATGCACCGTAATCCCTGAAATATCCGGGTTGTTACGGATTTGCGCAGCTAAAGGTTCCATACATAGGGCGAATAACAGGGGGGATAACGGGCACCCCTGTCGTGTGCCGCTTTTAATTTGAAATAGATTAGAGGGGAAACCCTGATGTATGACCTTGGCTGCGGGGCCCGAGTATAGCGACATTATCGCCCCACTCACCCTTTCCCCAAAGCCGAATGCCCCAAGCGTCTGTTTTAAGTATGGCCAGTCTATCCTGTCGAACGCTTTTTCGGCATCCAGACTCAACATCATAATGTTTAATTTCTGATTAGTGGCTATTTCTAGCAGATCAATGATTCGTCGGGTGTTGTCCGCAGCTTGTCTACCCATTATAAAGCCGACTTGATCTGGATGTATGAGTCTGGGCAGGATGAGACATAATCTATTGGCCAGTAGTTTGGCATATATTTTGACATCTGTATTAATTAGGGAAATTGGTCTATAACTTTTACAGTCCTGCGGATCTTTCCCAGGTTTATAAATAACTGAGATTGACGCCTGAAGCATCTGCTCCGGGAACGGGGCTCCTGCTAATACAGCATTATACATACGGAGCAGCCATGGGGCTAGGTTCTCAGCGAACACCTTATAATACTGCCCCGAAAACCCATCTGGCCCCGGGGCCTTGGAGGGTTTGAGGTCGGTGATGACCTGGGTAAGTTCTTCTAAAGTAAAATCAGCCTCTAACCCCTCTCTGTCCTGCGCGCTCAGCCCTGTTAGGTTGGACCGTGCTAGAAAATCTTCCATGGCCCTTGCCGTTTTGTGATTATGTGCCACTTTCTCTCCATTATATAAATTTTCATAGAATGCTTTAAATTCCTCGACTATGCTTTTTGGGTTGGATGTGGAGGAGCCGTCTTTCAGACGTATCGCCTGTATGTTATAATTAGGCTGTCTAGTGTTTAGTTTGCGCGCTAGCATGGTATCCGGCCTGTTCCCCTTTTCGTAAAATTTCCTCCGTGACCAACTCATAGACTTATCAGCCTGGGAGACCATTAGTAGATTTAATGCGATTTTGGTGTTCTTTAACTCTAATAGGACCCCTGGGTCTTGTGTCAGTTTGTGTCTTGATGTGAGGGAACTTAATTTGGATTGGAGGACTACTATCTTCTTATTACGCTCTCTCTTTCTACGGGCTGCGATGCTAATTAATGTGCCTCTTATGGTTGCCTTATGGGCCTCCCAGAGGGTGAGGTTGCTGCTCACCGAACCATAATTGGTCGTGAAGAATTGATCTATCTCCTCTCCGACTGAGTCGCATATATCTGGGATCTTGAGGAGAGACTCGTTTAACTTCCAATTTGCACCGGGTCTATCAGGGCGAATTTGGTTGCACCTCAGCTCTATAGGCGCATGGTCTGACCATGAAATATCATGGATCGAAGCCTGAGCGACCAAGGGGACCAGTCTACTAGAAATAAAGAAGTAGTCGATTCTGCTGTAAACGTCGTGGGGGTGGGAGTAAAAAGTATAGTTTTTTTCTGTGGGGTGGAGTTCTCTCCAGATATCTACCAGCTGGGTTTTTTTGAGACCTGCTTTTAGGGTGTCGATCACTTTCTTACGACAGTTTCTAGCGATTCCCGATCTGTCTAGCTTCGGGTTCAGGGTAAGGTTGAAGTCTCCCGATAGTATTATCTGGCCTTTGGCTACCTGCGTGAGTTTCTGGAAAAAATCCTTAAGAAATTCGTGGCCTTGTTCACCCGGGGCATACACCGATGCTATTGTCAGTGGCTGTTCTTGTACTGATCCCACCACTATTAAGTATCTGCCTTCACTGTCCCTCCTAATCGTGTCAAGAGTGAATGGGACCCTATTGTGAAAGAGTACTCCGACCCCTCTTTTTTTTTCTGTAGCGGATGCTAAGTAGAATTGTGAGAATTGTCTATCCAGGAATTTGGGGACACTGGTACGGCTAAAATGAGTTTCCTGTATTAGGAGGATGTCTGCCTGTTTTGCCTTAAGATCCGTAAAGGCGACCTTTCTTTTCCTAGGGTTGTTAAATCCCTTTACGTTTATAGATACAAAATTCAGCGCCATATCGTTAGGTTAGTGTCTGGGATCTGCTTAGAGATGTTATGGTTCTGAGGTGGTCCCGAACTGGGCCTCCTAGTGTCGTCAGTGTGACCTGAGATAAGTATACGCCACTGGGTTGGCCTTTCCCTGCTCTGATGGTAGGCCCGTATCCCCCAGGAAGGGAGAGGGAGGGAGGAGGAGGGGGAGGGGAGGGGGAAAAACTGAGTAAATAAAAAGAAAAAGGGAAGAGCCTTGTCTGGGCTGATCCAGAGTCGACTCTTGTGCCCTGTTTGTCGGACCGCCAACTGGCACCCATCAATCGGGAGTGTCAGTCATTGTGGGCGTGTCCTCTGTAGGGCATGTTGGCTCCCAAGGACTACCTCCATGGGATACCTTGTGAGGCGCCGGCGAAGACCAAAGGTGTCTCGCACCGACATTGAACTTTGTGTGTGTGTTGCGGCATAACATAACAATCTTTATTGCAACTTCAAAAGAAATTAACTGTAACTGTAGACTTAGCTTAATTCAGCTTCGGCTCCACGGTCGCATCCCAGCGCTCGGGGGCCCCCCCGGACCGGTGTCTCCCCACTCCCGGTGTCGATGCCTCTGTGGCATTCAGCGTCGGGGGCTTACGTAACCTCGCTCGCCCCGTCCATGGATCCCATGCGGAGTGGGGGCCTGTGTCGCGGTCAAGGCTCAGTCCACCGAAGTGGGGCCCCCCGAGGGTGCCCCCGAGCACCCCGATACCCCGCCAGCCGACTGCCGTGACCAATTGCTGACCCTGCAGCTGACAAATTGCATTAAACATTAGTCCTCTGGTGAAGCATAAGTCATTAAGGTTAAACGAACAAACCTGGGTCAAACATGGACCCAATTATAACCCAACTCCCTTGAGCCTGTAATGTCCCCCATAGTCAACCTCCCTTTAAGCTATATCTGTGTCAATCTGGCCACGACATGAACCCCCCTATGGTGAAACCTCCTTCTCTTCTTTACCTGATCCTTCCAGCACAAGGCGTATTGCTCACCTCCCTCTGTTTAACGTGAATGCAACCTGGGGGGTTGGGGGCAGGAGGAGGGGCGGCAGGGGGGGAGGGGGGAGGATGCGGGGGGAGAGGCGGAGGGGGGAAGGGGGAGGGGGAGGGGAAGAGGAGGGGGGGACGAGGAGGGGGGAGGAGGAGGGAGGGAGAGGGGAAGGGAGGAGGGGGGCGGGGGAGGGGGGGGAGGGAGGAGGGGGGGAGAGAGGGGGAAGGGGGAGTGGGGGGGTGGGGGGGGAGAGAGGGGGATGGGGAGGGGAGAGGGAGTGGGGGTGGGGGGGGGAGGGGTGGGGGGGAGGCGAGGGGGGGAGGAGAGGGGGGAGGAGAGGGGGAGGGGGAGGAGGGAGAGGGGAGGGGGAAGGAGGGGAGGGGGAAGGAGAGGAGGGGGAAGAAGAGGAGGGGGAAGGAGAGGATAATGTAAGGAGGAGGGAGTGATAGAAAGGTTGGGGGGGGAGGGAGGCAGCCGGAAGAATGGAGAGGGGGGGGAGAGGACAGAGGGGCGGGAAGGCGGCGGGGGGGGGGATCAGCGGGCCAGACGAGGAGGGGGGGGGGTGGCCGCGAGGGGGGGGGGGAATGGCGCGGGGGGGGCACCTCCACCTAACCGTTGGTCCACCGATACAGGGTTGCCCCCACTCTGAGGCCCGCCCCGGGTCTCCGGGGAGGCTAGCCTCTCAGATCCGCCGCCCCCCGACCCCGCAACCCGGAAGTCCCTCCTATAGGCGGAAGTGCCCGAGTGCCAGGGAGTCTTTGAGATGACGTCTGGTATGCCGGTCGGAAGCTCCTCCCTCCTCCTGTTCGCGCCCTCTGCATGCTTTCCCGCTCTCGTCTTCTACGCTTGTCAGGGGAGAAGGGGATCCGGCGTCTCTCAGCTGCAGTTCTCGAGGAAGACCACCAGGGGGGGACATCGCGGGAGTACCTATGGCCGGCCATTTTGACACGAGGGAGGGAGAGTTGATTCAGGCCCCTTTAAGAGCTCTACCGGGCCGGCGGAGCTGTGTAGACCTCGTGGTTTCACGTGGCTTCCTCCGGCGCGGCTCCCACTCTGTTCCAGGACGTGGATGCGGACGGATCAGCCCCGGATTCCAGGTGAGGGGGACAAGAGGGGCCAGGGCTGGATGGGTTCTGCTGCAGTCCCAGCTTCTTGGGGAAGCTGTTTCCGTCCTCGGCCCTCAGTAGAGTATTCGCCACCCCGTTCTTCACGACTAGTAGGGCGAAGGGGAACAGCCATCTATATTTGACCCCTCTGTC
The DNA here is from genome assembly GCF_040206685.1 of Ascaphus truei. Classification (NCBI taxonomy): domain Eukaryota; kingdom Metazoa; phylum Chordata; class Amphibia; order Anura; family Ascaphidae; genus Ascaphus; species Ascaphus truei. The sequence continues at coordinate 194,492,082 of NC_134483.1, read as the reverse complement.
CTGCAGGGTTTTAGTTACCGGACCCAAGCTGCGTCTTCTTAGGAGGGTAGTCGGGGATAGATCCTGGAAGATCTGAAGCTTGGCGCCTTCATATTCCATGGACCTGGCCTCCCTGGCGATCCGGCAAACTGCATCCTTTATTTTATAATAGTGAAAGCGAACTATTATATCTCGAGGGGGGGCTCCCGCCTGCGGTCTTGAGCGGAGGGCCCTATGACACCTATCAAGGTGTAAGTCCTGGGCAGATTTGTCAGGCATTATGTGTTCCAACCACTGCTGGACAAATTCCTCCGCGTCCGTTACTGTCTCTGGGACCCCACGGATACGGACATTGTTCCGTCTGTCCCGGTTTTCAGTGTCCTCTTGTTTATCAGTGAGGTCCCGGATCTTCTCCTGTAACTGGGCTACTGTGTTGTTTGTCTGCTGCAGGGCCCTCGTGTTGGCGTCCATTTTGGTCTCTAGGGACCCGGTCCTCTCCCCTAGTCCATCAAGGCCCCTCCTCAGATTCCACAGCTCTCTGTTGAAGAACTGTTTCATCTCGGCACAGAACTCTCTGAGGTCTTTTCTGGTGACTGGTTCGCTGTCACCCGCTCTCCCGGCCGGTTCTGCCGCCATCCCTGCCAAAGGGGGATCAGGGCTATCTCCCGCTGCTGGGGGGTTCTTGTTAAAATATGTAGTGACCGAGGGGTCTTTCAGCTTTGCTTTCCCTCGTGCCGGCATCCCCAGGTGTTCCCCTTCTTAAACTTGCTGGTCTGCTTTGTGGGAGGTCACTTTGATTGCCGCTTTTATTTGATTATATTGCCGATGCGAGCAGAGCTAGAAACCTAAGCTTCCATCTACTCTGGCTTCGCGCATGCGCCTCATCAGGTCAGGTTTTAAGGCTATCTCTGCTTCAGCACAAGTGGCTCAATCAGTGGCTCAGTCTTTGACTGAGCCACTGATTGAGCCACTTGTGCTGAAGCAGAGATAGCCTTATAACCTGGCTTGCAGATGGCCCTTGAGGACTGGAGTCGCCCAGCCCTGCTGTACACCATGGCAATGCATTCCTTATTACGCAATCAATACGTAAAAATAGCAACAATTGTGTTTCTATTTTTGTATCGCGTTATCATACTGTTGTTCCTGGTAGATTTTCGGTTCTATGGTTGACTACGGCTCTTCCAATAAAGTCATGGGGGGGAAACAGGATGGGAAGTGTTAATAGCATACTCATAAGCAAAGCAGTTCCTTTGTTAAAGCTGTGTCATGTCTAACTGTTCAGCAAGGAGACAGAGACATACCACATATAAAAATAGCAAAGCAAAGGGCTAGACAGAGGCCTGTTGCAAAACAGACCACCTTGCTTCCAAGCCTGGTCTGTAATGTTCCTTACATTTCCACCCCTGCCAGCCAAAACTCTTAGTAAATATCCACGGAAATGTTGTCCCCTGGGCTCCTGTTAGGAACTAAGTTTAGCAAGAAAATGAGACAGTTCTTTTCTTTGATCTATTACCAGACGTCAACGCCCCTTTCCTTCAAGTAAGAAAAAAAAAAAAAGAATCAGCTTCAACTGTAGGGGCTATTTATCAAGGAAGAAAGGGAGACAGTAAAATGATACCGTTTGCATCCTAACTGTTGTAGGGCTATTTGTGTGGCACGTCCGTCTGTGTCAGGTCTGTGGTGCGGTAAAAAAAAATAAAAAATGTTTTCCTCTTCTTTTATTTAGTTGTCTCTTTCATTATTTCAAACCCCAAATGTGCCGACAACAAAGTCAAGGGTTTAACCTCTTGTGTGTCGGAGGGGATTGCGACACTTTGCGGACACCTCTGGCCCTCAATGGGTTAATGTCGCTGCCAGGTCAACGAAAAGCAGAGCTCATATGGTAGCAAAATAAAGGACTCCCTGAGATGGTTGAGGGATGCAGAAAGCATAGTCACATTAGATGCCAATTAGAAAAGAGCTACATTAATTCCTCAAGTAATTCTAAATGATTCCATGCAGAAGGTATATCCTTTACTGCTCTTATTGCAACAATATAGTATATACCAGGGGTCCCCAACCTATGTATGCCCTGGGGCAGACTTGAGAGTTTCGGAGAGCGTGGCAGGCACCAGCCAATTAACATGTGTGCGTGTGCACAGACACACACAACATACACTTACCTTGGGGGAGGACTTCAGTGCCGTTCTGGTCCCACTCGCAGATGCGGAAGTTGTCCCCAACTTCCGGGCAGGACCGCACGAGAGAGAGAGGCCTGCAGCAGCTGTGGGCGGCACTGCAGCGAGCTACTCACTGGCAGCCGGCGAGCTACCGGTAGCTCACGATTGACATCTTGGTCTACGCCGTATTATCAACTGATTGGCCAGTCAGTCGCAGACACCCCCGCGTTGGGGATCACTGGTATATACCTTCAGAAACCCACAAGAGATTTGGCCCATTCATCAACTAGGACACGGGTGACCAACTTCTGTCCTCAAGGGCCACCAACAGTCTTCGACTGAGCCACTGATTGAGCCATCTGTGCTGAAGCAGTGATATACTGAAAACCTGGCCTGTTCGTGGCCACTCCTGAACTAGGACATTGTTATTCTTCTCTTTTTGAGAACAGTATTTATTTATAAAATATTTTACCAGGAAGTAATACATTGAGAGTTACCTCTCGTTTCCAAGTATGTCCTGGGCACAGAGTTAAGACAAATAATACATGGTTACAAATACAGTTACATAAATGAGCAGGGTATACATTATCTACAAGACATTGCATGCACAGTTAAAGAAAATATATATTATGGGCGTATGTAACAGTTACAGAGCAGATTAAAATGTGAGACAGCCTTAGATTTGAAGGAACTTAAACTGGTGGTGGATGTGAGAGTCTCTGGTAGGTTGTTCCAGTTTTGGGGTGCACGTATTGCTACTCCCTAGCTACACTGCCTTCGAAGCGTCAATGTTGTGTGTTGTATAACTGTACTAATAACCCCTTTGAGATTTGCTATGGAAATGAAGGGGATTTCTAAAAAAATTCTAAAAAAAAAAAAAGTCTACTGGCTTGCATTCTGATGGGGGGGAAATAGTTACAGGGAGAAAGATAAAAAAAGAATACTTTTTTTTTGCCGCTGAAATTCTGGGAGTTTCCCTGATAAACAGTGAGAGTTGGTCGGCATACTGTAGCAACGTCTGTATTATCCCTGGCTCTCTGACAGATGATTCCTGAGTGTCTCATACTGGCTGAGTCATAACGGGTTTCCCTGCACCTACTGCTGGTATATTACTGAAACAAGGGTGGGAAAAGCAAGCAGACGAGTCTCATGAGACTTGACCTCTCCTTGTCTGGTTTAAAAAAAAAAAGAGAGACATATTTAGGAGGTACATGTCTGTGCCGTCCGAAGCAGCTGCCAGGTGAATAGTGTGTTTTAAAAGTGCCAGTCAGCTATTTCTTTTAAGTTCTGTGTAATCTTGCGCTACAGTCAGACAGCAGGGACCCTGAGGAGAAAGTGCAGGAGGGGTGTTTCCAGGAACTAGTCATTGGACTTTCGTTCTAGCTATGAGTGACTAAAGAAAGTTAATATGCAGATACTCTCAACCTGTATTGTCTTTAGTGGTAAAAACGCATATGGGTTTATGATGCTACTGAATGGCAAGTGAGTACTGTACTGCTCATATGGTGAGTAAAAATAGGGGGCTATTTAAACGTTCCGTCCCTCCAAAAATAGGGGAAGATGGGCCAGGAAATCCAAATACCCATTATTACTTCATAAAGTAAGGATCACAAAATCTCATCTCTACTACCCTTATGGGATTAAGCAGCAGCCATTTTAATTAGGTAAATATGATAAAAGTATCTAAAGAGCAATAGCATAAAAAGTAAATTATCACTGTAGAAAGCATTAAAGGGCTTGTTAAAATACCACATTCACAATAGGGTGTATTTCACTCTTAAGGCATCTTTAACACTTTTTCAGTGCTTATTACATAAACCGGAGCCCTATAGGATAACTCAACTTTACCACTTTGATATCTAATATAAAGTAGTACAGAGTACAGCTAATACCCCCAGAAAAATGGAGATTTCACCTCCCGTAGACCCAACTACCAACAGGAGGTTCCTAAAAAGTCTTTCATTTGTAGTGTGGTGGTGGGAAGGACAGACACCGTCTTCTTACCACTTCAAAGGCAAGGAGTAAAATATAAAGACTTATTTATGCATGTGGCACTGTATTATTATGGTGCTAAGCACAAGTTGCATAACACTTTGCAAACACAACACGTTAACCTGTTTTGAAACTGAACACTGCTTGGCACTGCAACTCTAAATTAATTAAATGGCCCATACAATTTAAACTTCTCAGAGAGCAGTAGTTTTGCCAAGCTGCATGTTCAGCTTTTATATGCAATATGGAGAGGGGTTTGAGGCCTATAATTATATCCAAGCTTGGACACAGGTGAGAAGAACTTACCTTATCTAAAATTGCCAAGAGGCAGAGGATGATTTCATAACTGTACTGTATGCACTTATTCTACAATCCGTGAGCTTTGAGCTTTCACTCTCAACTTAGCCTTAGTACCCTAATTCAGTGACTCTCAGATGTTTCATAACTTATGCATTCATGTTTCATACATTGCACAACAAAACTAGACAGAACTGTTTTTCTATTTGGAGTAACACAGTATGTGTGAAAGGTTTCAGATATTTTCACCCTCAAATGATAGTTTAACTGAAAATGATAGGATGTAGATAAAACTGTCTAATGTACTGAATGCTTTTGTTTTATGAAAACATTTGTCATTCTTCAGTTCATTGTGATATAACAGAATGGCTACATATCAGAATAGCTGAGAGGGAATGATGCATTCGGTTCTATGGCTGAGCACTGTCACACAAATATACACAAAGTGCATCCTGAAAACTAGCTGCTATTCTGCATGTACTTTCAGACACTTTTGGTTGCTTATGTATCAGCAGCAGGGCTGGTGCAAAGGTATTCGGCACCCTAGAGATGGGGTGCGCAAACTGGGGTGTGCGCGATTTTCTGGAGGAGTGGGGCAGTTACAGAGGTCCCGCACTCTCCCCCAAGGCATTTAAATTAACTGCCGGGGGACCACGCGAGGCCTCTGTAACAAACTTACCTTGGCTTCCAGCAAGCATCGTCTCCGCTAGGATCGACGCCGTGGGGTCACATGACGTCGCGTTGCCATAGCCGAGCAAGGGGGGTGGAGGGCAGACAGGGGGACGCAGGGGGAAAAGATTGTGCACCCCTAATCTAGACAAACCTTCAGCCCTGCAACCCTCCCCCACTTTTCTAAAAAAACAAATGTCAATGTTTCACAGTAGCCCCTCTTTTGCACCCCCCTCCTCCTTTCTCACCCCTCCTCCTTACTCACCCCTCCTCCTCCTTCTCTCACCCCTCCTCAAAGCCACGGCAACCCCCTCAGGCTCCTCTCGCCACCATCATCAGCAGGTGCTCCATATAGTGCACTACCTCGCCCTTGTCGCCTGGCCCAATACCATCTGGAGGCGGGTACTTCCTGCAAACGAGGGCGAGAGGCCCCGGTGGAGGGAACTCTATTCAGAGTTGGTTCCCCGTCCCGCTGGGGATTTGAAATGGAGAGTCCTCCATGGTGCACTGAGCACGGGAGAGTACTTGGCCCATTTCACGGACTCCCCCGCTACCTGCCCCTTCTTTGGCGAGCGGGAGACTGTGTAACATATTTATTTAAGCTGCGCCAGACTGCAGCCCCTCTTATCCACCTTGAGGGGCCTTCTCCTGCAGTTCTGGCTACACTTTTCCCCTCACCTTTTTATTTTTGGGTGCCCAGTGTCCCAGGACAATAAGCCTAGGGATCTCCTCATCATCCTGCTCCTGGCATTGGCTATAAGCTAGCCATTTAGAAGACTAGAAAGCAGTGTTTGGAGAGGGAGGTCCCAACAAACATCGTGGCCATGTTCCAGGAGCTGGTGCACTCCCGTATCCGGGCAGAGTACACGTACGCCGAGTCCACTGGGATGGTTTCAGAGTTTGCTTCCCAGTGGTCGACAGGCGGGGTGCTCTGCTCGGTATCCCCCGATTTCGATTTTTTTTACATTAAAGCTGCAGTTCAGTCTTTTTTTTTTTTTTACATTTATTTTTTTACTTCAATAGTTATATGTGTGCAATTTCTAATTAGCTAAAGAACTGTATAGCTGCAGGTCAATTCGTTCTCCATGTATTGATAGGTCGAAATTTGGTGACATATTAAAAGCTGGGATTTGTTTATAATCTGCTTGACTGGCAGTGGAAGCTCATGAATATTCATGAGCATTCCTGCACTGACGTGCTAGAGGGAGGGCAGTGCTGACAAAGGGGTGTGCCAGGGCTTGTGACAGGACATGAAGGGGCAGTGCCTTAGCAAATGGCTGTTAAAATAGAATACAAGAAAATTGGTCTTTCAAAGTTGTTTTTTTAAAAACAGAAAATGCTAAAAGTATTTTTTCTTACTACAGTACTGATTTATTAAAAAAAACACACATGCAGGATATTGACTGAACTGCAGCTTTAACTCTCCTATTTTAGTGCACATTATTTTAATTTACTGTTGCACTTGATACCGGTTTATGTTATATTTTTGTTAGTCTGGTATTTTTTTCTCACTGTGTCCTTAGGACCAGTGAGTTACCTGTTAATCTTCGCCGGCCAATCAGAACTACCAGATTAAATAGTCCTCTCACCTTCTGCTCTTCTCTCACCCAACTAATGCCTTCGGTTCTCTGTCTTCCTCTACCGCTGACCACTTTTGCCACTGCCCTGCTCCGTGCCCATCACCCGTCATCCATCTTCTTCCTCCTCCACTCTCGTTGCCCCACAAAATGTGCCGCCTAAGTCAATCACCTAGTGGTTGCACTGGCCCTGATCAGCAACAAACATAATGAGTGGTTACACTAAGCAACGGTAGGAGATTTGTGGAGGAATTGAGAAGTTGCTTGATATACATACTGTATCATAACAGCATGTACTAATTCATACACTTTTGAAAAATTCCATGAAGCAAACTTGAAGACATTTCCACACCTCTAGTTCTGAGCATAAACCAAAGATCACTCATATTTCAATACTAAGGACATGACCTCAGAGCCTGCAATGCTGCTACCCCAATCCCTTCCCCCGAACATCCCGCAAATAAAGCACACGCACAAAGGTCTGAAGGTACAATGGCCACGGTTTTTATTCAAATACAGAAAGGAGTGGGGGGAGGAGGGACATGGTGCTATCCCTGCCAGAGTGCTCCAACCATAGGTTAGGCCAGGGGTGTGCGCAAACTTCCTGAGCTTGGCCCACCTGTCTGGCAGCCACAGCGTTCGCGCCCCCCTATCCAAGGACTCAGTGTCAAATGACGCCATGCGTCATGTGACGTCACATCATTTGATATGTGTTGCCATGGAGACTCATCACGTCACCTGACCCTGCGGCGTCATTTGATGCCGCATTGCCATGGCGATGCATCGCTGAAGAGCTGGCAGAGAGCAGGTAAGGGAGTTACAGAGGCGTCACGCCTCCACCGGCATTTAATTTAAATGCCTTGGGAAAGGGCACGGGGCTTCTGTAACCGCCGCGCCCCCCCTAGAAATTTTTGCACCCCCATGGGGGGCGCGCCCCTAGTTTGCGCACCCCTGGGTTAGGAGATTGACATTTAAATCATGACACGCCAGCTAGGTTCGCCCAAAGTCCCAGCTGCTCAGATGAGTCCACGTCAGCTGCGAGATGGGCCCCAGGTACTCAAAGCACAACGAGCCTTTCCCACTCACCAACCATGCCACCACCAGGCATTAGCGTAACTTAGCCCCGTCTGGCAAGGTTATCCTGCACTCACCCTCCAACCAGCAATGGGGCTATTTAATGCCCTTAAACTAGCCCCGGACCACCAGACGTGCAGAAAACTTCCAAACCCGATCTGAGCGAACATTAATCAAGCCAAACCATGCGATAAGCACCCGAGAAAATGGATCTATAATAATGCCAAAGGTACGTATAAGCATCTTTAACCTAAAGCCAGGCCCCGGCCCGGCAGCTAAGCTAACCCATTATCAGCTGCAAGATGGGCCCCAGGCACCCAAAGCACAATGAGCCCCGTCGACTCAAGCCAACAACAGAAACCTTCCCGGATTTAGCCAGGAGGGGAGGCAAACACTGCCTCCTCCCTGAAGCGGCCCGGGTCCAATGCCCGTGTCTAGACCAACAACGCAAGGAGTCGCTGCCTCCCGCAAAGGTGGTGCTCCTTCCCATGGTGCTGCCACACCAAGAGACGAAACAGCCCCAGGAATGGGTACTGACCACGGAAATCCTGGTCATACATTTCTCCCTTTGGCTACAGGAGATGAAAGGGGGAACCGCTTAGACCTCAGCTTAAACTCACCTAGGGGCCAATAATGGACTCCCTCCGAGGATCCCCTACTGGGGGAGGGTCAGGGGAAAACCCTAAGGCCTGAGCAGCGCAGCTTCACACTAAGCTTCAGCAGGAGCTCCACTTTGTGTCTGTTAGAGAGAAATAAGGAGGGTTAGGAGATGAGGTGCTTCACATAAAAATTAGAATTGTGCAGGTCAATATACTCTATTCATCTCTTGCTGTCATTTCCCCTGTTACTGTGTGAGTGTTAAAATAAAGATCTGAGTTGGAGTGATCATCTGACTACAAAGCCTTGTGTCCCTTCTGTAACACATAATAAACAGGCAGCAGAGCGCGCTTGCATTTGTGATGCTAAGCAAAGCTATTTCACCTTCAGACATATAACTTAGCCAGGAGTGAGGCAGTGGATCTGGGTCCCTCATCTTAACCCCTAGCCTGTCTGGCCGCCACTGCGACCAGCCGACCTGCATGCCATGCACTAAACCTCCATCTCTCCAGGGGCCTTGTGCATGATGTGCGTGCTGCTCTGGCTCCACGCAGCTCACTGGAGTGCGCCAGCGGAGCCTCCCTTTCACATCCCGCAGTCCCCTCCACTCAACATTCACAGCAGCTGCAGCCCACCTCCGTCCCGGGAATGGGCCTCCGCTTGGAGCTGCTAGAAGAGCTCCTGCACCAAGGACCAGGGTTGCTACCACTCTGGGTTTAACCCAGAGACTATGGATTTTGACTACGTATCTCCGGGCTACGGGTTTACCTGCAAAATCTCTGGGCGGGGCTTTGGCTTTTACCTTCTCCGACGGCAGCAGCATCTCCCTCTGCAGGGTCCCGGCAACATGGCTCCGCAATGTCAAATGGTGTCACGTTGCCATGACAACGGGACATCATGTGACCTTGCGACGCCGTGAGGCGCCCATTGTCATGGCAACTTGACACAGCATGGTGATGTCACATGATGTCACGTTTTCATGGCACTGCGGCACCATTTGACATCGCGGAGCCATGTTGACGGGAACCTGCCGGGGGAGATGCTGCCACCGGAGAAAGTAAGATAAGTAAACATATAAATATATCAATAAAATAAATGAATTTACAAAATTGAATTGCAAAAAGTCTCCGGGTTAGCCTTCAATAGAAGGTGGCAACCTCAACGCTTTTTTTTCTATTATTCTCCTTGGATTTCCCCCATAAGCATCATTTTAATCTATTGGCTATTTAATAGATATTAGTTAAGGGCATGTTCAGGACATTAGTTAAGGACATGTCCTTACTCCTTAACACCTTTGCTGACACAGAGGCCTGCCCTGCATTGTAGAGCAATGTTTGGCAATCCCCTCAAGAGGGTAATTAAACATGAAATGAAAACTATTACCCATGCAGAGAAAAAAGCAACCATAGTGCAGACGGGTAGACTTGAGTCAGCAGACTGTTTTCCTTTCATAGCCATCTTTCCTTGGGAGGTAAAGCTGAATGCTTGTCTCCAGGAATGAGTGAAAACAACTTTCCTCCTTCCAAAGATTTCCTGTAGTCTTTGAATTCGGTGCTGTGGTATTTTAGTCAGCACAGCAGTGAGGTTGGACGACAGCCATGTGAAATGCCTACATCAAGGCAGCTTCTATTTTGAGAAATATTCTCTCTGCTGGCATTCCTCATAGTGAACATATGAGGTAGACTTGATTGACAACAACTGTAGAGAAATGCCATTTCTTTATAGCAATGTCTTATTCACTTTGATGCCCTTGTCTGGATGATTCTGGGGATTTGTGTTTTATGTATTTTCCCGGTGAGCTGTTCTTTATCTAGTGCAGGGGCGCGCAAACGTTCTGTGCTGCGCCCCCCTGCCTGCCAGCACCTATGCTCGCACCCCCTTCCTTACCCAATATCCAGTGTCGTCACAAGACCCGCGCAGCATCATTTGACGCGCATTGCTATGGCTACGCGCACGTCACGTGACCCCCGCGGCATCATTTGACGCGCATTGCTATGGCTACGTGCACTGCCCCTCTCCCGCTCTGTTTCGGAATGGCTACAGATATAGCAGACATTATTGCACCCGTTAACAATAAGCGATATTTAACATATTTCATGTGCAATTGATAACAATAATAACGCATGTATTACCTCCTTAACACACGCTGCTCCAGTTAGCGTGCTTTTTTGATGCCCTTAGTGGGGGCAGTAACATCTGCCTTATCCAACATATGTCTTATTCACTTTTGTGCCCCTGCTAGCATAGACACCAAAGTTACTTTTCATGTAATAACGTAACTGTTTCATCACTATTTAAATATCAACTTCATCAGATAGTTTTCTATGTTTGCTATTCATTGCCTAACTGAGGCAAACACAGACATTATTGCAGAAGACCAGGTTATGTTTAACTCCTGCACTGTCAAATGGGCCTGATAGGTGAAGCTCTGCACTGGGCCATGAGGTGTTGAAGACCCATTGCAGAATGAAAGATAAACCTCATTCTCATCCTTTGTTTCAGGCCTCTCACAGCACGAGGGTTAAAAGCATTTGAGGATGTATGCCTATTTTTAGAGGCCTGCAGGGGAGAGTCACAACTGGTCATAAGGCAATGCTTGAAGCATCTATGGTATGAATGGAACTTGGATAAGAAACCAAGGCGTGCATAGCATGGATTGTGTAATCCCCGTGTTCGCTAGCAGGATCTCGAGAACCAGAACAAGTTTCACATTCACTTCCCGAATAGGAAATACCTAGTAATGTGATCTTAACAAAATGTTGACATGAAATGTCAGTGTACAGCTTGTTTTTATGCACCAAAGATGCAGAACATTCATTTGGTTCTAAATAATAATAAAAAAAGGGATAAAACGTAAATCAAGAAAATATGTAACCAGCTAAGCAAACATTATGCACACTTCACTTTTTTGTGCGAAATATATGACTGCACTTGGCTTTGAATAATGATATGCAAATAGCGTGAAAGCAGCTCTAAAATATCAGAAAAATGTTTGTACAAATACAAGCTCTAGGTTAACATTTTATATCATTGAAAAATGCAGTGCTGTGATTTATACAATATACACTGCATGCAGAAAAAATGTGAAAAGCTCCTTAAGGGGTATGCTGTGTTATCCTGTGGGGGGGGGGGGGGGGGGCAGAGAGGGGGACACATTTTCATAAAATACTGTACAACATAATTGTTATTGCATTAAGTGTTTTTCGTTTTTTTTGCTTTATTTTTAAATGCAAGTTTTGCAACCCCCCCCAGGTGGTAAGTGCCCCAGTCATACATGCAGGTTTGTATATAGTGCTTTGGCTTGGTCATATTTATTTTAGTTGGCTCAATGTTTTGTGCAGGATGCACTCAAAAATCAGTCAGGTTATTTCTGTTGGCTGCCTTTTGCCCACTAACTAACAATAACACGTTTGGCATAGTGCAGGTAAAGGGTGTGGGAACTAATTGAGAAAAAGGTGCAGTAGGCTGAAACTGAAATGTTCCAAGGTAACTTTTGATATGTCTTTAATGCAATAGGGGATTGAGGAAGGGCAAGGGATAGGCAAAAATGTACATTGATACTGCAACAGGTTCTGTTTTAAGGGTGGGACCCCAGACATCAAGTGATGTTTTACAGTGCTTTTGATGAAAAATGTTGCTTGAGCAACAGGTTTCTGGATATCAATGTTTACACCCTGTGTATCGGTTCAGCACGTGCTGTGACTTGATCATGGAAAAGAGGACACCAAAAGCAGGTATCGTTTGCAATGTCGTAATAGTAGCATTTCATAACATTTCCTGTTTGCTATAAATAGATATTACAAGATTATTATAGCACACATGCTTTCTCTACCTGAGGCGTGCGCTGCAGAAGGTACTCGGGCCGCGGCCTGACGTTGCGGCGGTCGTGGGTCTGTACTTACCTGTTTCCAATCGCCAGCCCGGCGGGCTCTTCTAAGAGTCTCCTGTTACATGAGGCTTCTGTCATTTTGGTTATGCCTATGAGGGCCTAGTAATCTGATGACCCCTCGTGGTTTTTATACGTGTCTGAATTTTATATTTCTTTGTTTCTTATACATTTAAACCATTGTATGTGTATTCACAACCATATATCTACTAAATGTATTATATGATATCATTCATAAGAGTTTGCGCTTGTCCTTTTTATCCCTTTTAAAATGAGTGCATATTGAAGCAGAGGCGTCTGATTCGCCATTTTGCCCTAAAAGTAAATTCCAATCAAACTATATACGTACTTTCATTTTGATTTAATTTTGCCATGAAATGTGATACTTTTTACAGATGAAATTAGTTCTTTACACTCTCTTGTTTTACAAAGTCCCGCCTCTATTCAAATTCCAGCTCCTCTATCCTATTTTAAAACTGGGTAACGACATCAATGGGCCCTTAACCCCTTCCCTTCCAATATGTCCACTGACACAAGGTGGCACAGAGACTTAAGGCCCGGGCCATAGAGGGGTGGGGAGAGCGGAGGTGCGCTAACGCTGAGGCTCGCCTGCTTCAGTCAGCGTGATTGAACGGACTTGCAGGCGAGCCAGGGTGCGCGAAGGGAGCCGGGGGGAGGTGGTTGGAGGTGGGGCAGTGACGTCGCTGGGCCAATCCCCCGCGACGCACTGACGTCAATGTCACGGCGCCGACGTCACGGCGCCGTGACGTTGACGCTGCTGTGATTGGAGGTTTTCAGCCGACAGCGCGCTGAAAAACAGCTTGGCGCTCGGCTGAAACCTCCAACTCGTCAGCACACCTGCGGACGCTCGCGTGAGCCCCCTCTCAAGGCATCCTCATTGAGGATGCAGGGGCTCAGCGCGGAGCGTCCGCACGCCTCAGCACAGCCTGTCCGTCTATGGACTCTGCCTTAGGCACGAGGATCATGTGATTGCCATTACAGTGATTACGTGTCGTCACCACCACCCCCCCCCACCCCCCTCCTGACTGCCCGGAATAGAAGAGGAACTCATCTCCTCCCTGAATTATCAGCTGCCAAAACAGCAGAAAAAAAACTTGCCATTCCAAGAACAGCAACATTGAAATGTGAGTGCCAGCTCTTGTGCTGTTCTTGGAATTGTATAAGGAGGCCGAAAGAGTTAACTATTTTGCTGTCAGAGGGGCTGCAATGGCCCTCACCCCTCCCCCAGCCCCCAATAGCAAATGTGTTAAAGTAGAGTTAACCCCTAATTATTCCCTCAGAGGTATCCAAGTTAATAGTACTATGTTTGGATAACTAATGGCTACATAAAGTACTATGTTTGGCGACTGCCAATAGTTACCATGCCAATTATCTTTTCTTCTTTACTATGTGGCCTACCAGAGCTACACACAATTGCAATAGGATCTCACACTAGGATGCTCTTCTTCCAAGGCCAGAATATTACCTGGGTCAGCTCCTCATTTACTCAAGGACATTTTGTTTTTGAAGTGAAACGTCCTTGCTGGCGCCTACAGGGTATTCATGGGAAAAAATGCATTGCCTTGTAACGAAAAACTGTAACAAAAGTGATGTCAAGCTGCTAATGGGCATGCGACCATCGCGCATGCGCAGAAGAGGAGCTCGCAGGCTATCACGCATGCGCAGTACTGCCCTTGTCCACCAAGTACATTGGCGCTCCTCCCTCTTCCAGCACGCATGCGCACTAACGGCCGCAGGATTCTGCGCATGGCCCCGGGCCTCGTGCGTTCTAAGTCACACTTCTTGGTGATATTTTTTATTAAAAAAAAAAACACAATCACAAATACAATTTGTGTGACAAAAGACAAAGAAGTTTCACTTAAAATGCATATGCTCTGCACACTCACTCTGTTTTTTTTTTTATCTACGTCATGTCTTTTTTTGTTCTTTTGCAATGGGTAAATGACGGAATAAAAAGCTTTACAGTCCTATAGTTTACACCTATTAAGAGGTTAGCAGGAATCATAGACTTATCATCGCTGTATACCACTTGACATTTTCTCCAACACAGTCACTAGTGTGGCTCTTGTTCCAAATAGTTACATTATTTTTTATTAGATGATCCTAGTTTGGCTCTTTATGTGAAAGAATGTGCACAGAGCATAGCAAGACTGCAAAACTCAACCTTAAACGACCTTCACCTGTGTTAATATGAGAGCATTAAATATGTCTAGGGGATTACCAGGAAGGTGTATAATTAACACTGACACTAATTAACACTGTGGGGTCTACTGTATATGTAAATTGATAGCTATTGTCATCCTCTATCACCCATCCAATAGGATGGGCTACATATAGTGTGATGGGGTGTATCAAATTCAGTGTCTATTTCTATCATTCCCCTCCCTTTTATCAGCTTCAAGATCTCAGGTCTTAGGCCACCACAGTCACAATCGTTGTTAAGTATAAATGAGATCTAATTGACAAAACTTCGTAATGGTGGTACAACTGTAAGCAGAAGTAATTTTAGCAAATGCAGTTTACCTATGGTTATATTAAGGGGTCTCCAGTCTCCAAATGCAAAACAAATACAGTACTTGCACACACAAAAGCCCCACATTTACCACAGAAATAATTCTCATTGCAAGTAATGGCATTTTTTTATTAATAAATCTGTTTTTGTATATTTTCCAGCTAGGGGACCTGGACATCGGGGTTGTGGTCCATATTTACTTAGTGGTGCTTACACCTTACAGAAGAGTCAGGAGACGCTTTATGGAATAGCACTGCTTAATACATGTGGGCCAATGTCTTGCAAATCATTTTAAGTCATTATTATATTCCTTCGTCAAAAAGACAAATATCCTGTGGATTTGCTAAAATTATTAATGATCGTTAATAGATATTGAATGGGATGACAGGTAATGACTAATAATGGCACTTTAGGGGGGGGGGACCTACAGACTTACCATTCCTTTTGCTTTAGATATAAAATAATGCTCAAAAAGCATGAGAAAATGAGAACGTGAGAATAAAACGTCACTAAAAAGGCTTTCGGTCCTTCATTTTAATGTTAGATATTGTAAAATACAACTATGCACGTGAGAAACAACTTGGGTGATTTGTTGGTAAATGTGTATGTAGATATAAACTTGAATTTCTGCAATATTAAACTGAATATATAGATCTGACCAGTGGTGGATTTCCTATTAGGCCCGGTCCTATGGTGGCAAAATCTGGGGGCGGCATACAGAGTCCCCGCTATCTTCCTTACTGATTCCCAAGGGAGAGTGTGGGTCCTCTGTAAATGTCTCATTCTTCTTTAGCGTCACAGTGTCAAATGACTCTGCGACATCACATGGCGTCACGTTGTCATGGAAATGTGGTGTGATGTGAGGAGGGCGGCGTATGAGTCTGCCTCGGGTAAGTGCCCATGGGTGGCAAAATGTAAAATCTGGCACTGGATCTGACTATAATGAAGTCACTATAAACTCAATGTGCATGAAAGTGCACACAGTTTTACCTTGGATATGAGTATATTGCCTTGTTGTGGCATTAAGTAACCCTGCCTTTCATCCGCCTATGCAGGCAAATCCTTGTGAGTTACATGGCAACAGTAACTGCTACATAGTACTGCATAACATACCATGGGCAAACAAAGCTAAAAGCTCCTCTTCAACAAAACCACATTATTTAACCCTTTTATGCATCAGGTCCCTCAGGCACCGAAACGAGTATGAAAACATGTTTTCCCCCCTACAGTAAAAGTGGGCTGGAGGCCACTTACTTTTAGGGCAGCAAACATATATGCAAATATTAATTATTTGTATAACAGCTATGTTATTTATATGGAAATGACATGCATGTCATTTGCATTGGATAAATCCCAAACCCTGGTCCACTTTTGAACCCCCTAGTGATCAAATATCTATATAATCCTGACAGAGGCCAATTACAGTCCCCGAGGAGCAATAAACTACGGGCCAGGTAACCTCACTCCTTAACCTATAGCCCGCAGGACAGGCATCTGTAATGCTTTGCGCATGCTCTGGCAGTGAAGGCGTTAACCCTTCTAATGGTGGAGAGATACCATGCACTGTTTTTACTTACTTGCCCCTTTGCCTTTGAATGGGTTAAAATATATGACTTGGGGGTCTTTCTTTTTGTTGTACTTAATATTTCACTTTTGAATTTAAAAAAAATGAATTTTTTTAAAAGAATATGTTCGTACAGAAACTTGGGATAAAAAAAAAAAAAGAGCCAGTCATTACAAACTGTGGCTGTGCCTAGGACTGGCCCTAAAGAACTACCCACAACTTCCACTGCTGACATGATATTAAAAGAATTCAAAATATGTGCTTTATTTTATGCCCTGCAACTTGTGTCCCTCTTTAATCAGAGAAGAACGTGGCATTGATTTACTACTCAAAATACTGTTTCTCCTTGCTCCTGAGACAGAACAGTTTGACATTTCTCCTGGAACACAGCATTTGTGTACATAACGCCAGCGTCTCATTGGCTGAAGTTTTGTCCACGTTATTTTACCTGTGATTGTTCCAGGACTCTTTATATTCGCTATACAACTTTATTTTTGTTCTTGGCAGTGATAAGTATTCAATTAAGGCTCACGGTTTCTGTGCTGGGACACAGTAATTAAGCAGAGGACAAAGAGTGCAAAGTACTTATTCCTGGAAACAAAACTGAATTGCATGAAGTTCTGAAGTAGATAACATACTTTGCTTTCCAGCATATTTCTCAGTACGTGGCACAAAAAGGATGACATGTTTTTTTCCTCTCTCCTTGAAACTGCATCATTAGCATATTAATCAGAGTGCCTGTGATAATTCTGTCCATACAAAATTCACTATTTTATTAGAAAAACAGAAATGCATCCATTAAAATGGTTTCTTTTTTCTAAATGATATCTTCTTGTTATTTTAACCATTGCAAAGGTTTAACATTAACATTAACATTAACATAACATTACCAGGGTTATTTGGAATCCGTCAAAGTAATTATTATTTTTAGCACAATAGCACCCATTGTTCAAACACAAGGTGGCAGGGGGAAATGAATAAAGTGATAGTTTTGAACCATCTAGTAAAACACCCAAACAAAACTGGTTGGCCATTAATAAATCTCCATTAACATTTAAAAATATATATATATTTTTATCAATAGATAATAGTGGAGTTGGGGAAAGTTATTTTTTTAATATATATTTTTGTCATTGTGTGTGGGGGGGTCCTTGTTTAGATAAGGCCAGCTACAGTTTTTTCCCCCCCTTCCTCAAAAACGGTTCTTTTCAAAGGCCACCTACCAGAATAAGGCACTCATTAGGCATGCAGCCCTTCAGTCTTCCAAGCTGTTCTGATAAGCAGCTGTTGCAACAGGGCTTAGAGGTCAAGTGATCAGGTTGAATAGAAAGCATTAGCTGCATCAACCAATGGCTTATCTGAGGCAGCTAGCCCCTTCCATAAAAAGGGACTAGTGTTCTTCTAACAAAGAAGGCAAACATAGCACATTGCAAATAAATAGACTTAACCATTATAAATATTAAAACTACTCTCAGGTGTAACCTACTAAAATACACTTTAAAGCCCCCGATATACACTGCTTTATGTGTTAATATTCTCAGTATAGCACTTAACTTGAGGTACAAATATATATATAATTTTTTTTTTTTTTTAAATAAAAAAATCATAAAAAAAAAAAAAAAAAACACACACAACCCCAAGTGTATACAAAAGACAAAAAATAAAATACGTTTCAAAATGTTTATTGAAGTACATAATACAAGAATAAAAATTGTCAAGCGTGTTAGTGTGACAATTAGCACTTCACAGTTCCAATTATCTGGTAAATATATTTGTGATCAAAGTCATTGTCCTTGATAGTCTAGTTGGTTATTGATAGGTCACTGCACGGTCACAATCCGAGGCTGCAATAAGACAGAGGACACTGTCAGCCACAATGTGCAGTTCAGAGCTGCAACTGCAGACCCCAAATTCGTCATTTTGACATTAAAACCTCTTTCCTTTTCCGCATTTCAGAAAGCTCCCATCTGTTCCAGAATATCATGTCCACGCAAATCTTTAGCGGCGTTATTTGCTCCCCACATCCTCCACAATGCTTTCCCGTGGGCAACAGTTCCCCAAGGCCTGCAAACATGCAATACTCCTTCAGCCCCATGGCTTTGCTGCCCCTCCGGTGCCACCGCTGTGGGGGCGTCTCGCTGACATGAACCATCCCTTCTGCAGATCAGTCCTCTTTATACATTTCCTCCTTTACTCTTTTGCTCCACAAGAGCCAACATTTTTTGCCAGTCTCGGCGACTCAATCCGACCTCGACCAGCCTAATCCACAGCCTTCAGGAACGCAGCAGCCGGTTCATCCAGGTGCCACAAACACCGTGAGAATAAATGCAAAAAGATTTCCACGATCTCATGCAACGCGCGCCGGGGATCCTCACTCGGGCAGGGTGATCGCGGGAACCCAGTCATTAACATCGCGGCTTTCGTCGCAAAACAGACCGAGTTTTTCCAGTGCTGGGTCTTTCCAGGCATCCTCGTTGGGATTCTGAGAAGAGAAAAAAGGAGGAACATGAGTTCATGAGAAGTGCACACAATGCTTCCGAGAAAAGAGCAAGTCACATGAGAACCGACATCAGGTGGTCAGCAGGGGCGCTGTGCCAAGGCGGCAGCAGCAGCAGCAGCAGCGAGGGGCAGGGATCCAGGCACTTACCGTAATGAGGATGCAGTGCAGGTCCCTGGGCTCGCCGGAGCCGTCGGTGCTCCCCAAAATCAGGGCCAACTTCTCGGTGTCATTCAGCCTCACGATGTTGATGTCATTCTCACAGCAGAAAGCTTGGATCAGCGTGAAGTGGATCTGCAGGGCTATGTCGCCCTCGTCTTCCTCATCGGCAGCCAGTATGCAGAAAGTGACGTTGTCTGGATCTCTGCAGAGGGGGAGAGGGAGGGAGGAAAACAGTAGGTTAGCGCTGCTGTCAGAAACCCACAACGTGGGTCTGTGCGTGGGTGGTGTGTTACGTGCGTGCATGAGTAATGCGTGTGCGTGGGATCTGCACAAGGGATACTTACACATTCATTACTTTGGCAGACTCGTAGACTCCAACGGTCAGACACTCCTGTCCCTGGGCGGAGACCAGCAATTCGTGCAGGGCTTTGCCAGCGCTGTGCATCCTTTACAAGAGAAAATAAAAAACTGCATTTAGAACAAGAGCTAACATAATTCATTTGCATGCACGCACAATGTAGCCTTTCTACAAAGTTGCAAATTGCTAAGACTCCATACAAGGGAAACAGCTAGCAGAGGTACCGCGTACATTGCCTAGTTACTGCAAGTAGCGCCTGATCAATATATCTGACATTAGACAGCCTGCAGCTGGAAGGATGCAATAAGGCACTACTAGCGATTCCGAATGCATACAAATCCGTTTGCATTTGCAAGTCTGCAGGGTGCATGCTCTGAAACTGCCCAAGTCCCCCCATACGCGTCCTGTGCAGACTGAACCCCAGCTACACTCAAACTGTGTGGCAATGAAAAGCGCCAGAGCGGGCTGATATTTACCTGTCAGTGGTTTCAACAACGGTTTCCTGTCCGTGAACCTCTTCCAGAGTCATGATTCGCGAGTAGAGCAAATAAAAAGGTTTCAGATATCCACAAGATCAAAGAGGGGGGTTTGCAAAAGCGAGTGTACAGATCCCAAGTGTCACAAGCAAAGAGCTCTGAGAATTCCAAGCGGTGTGAAGGTTCCAAGCGCCGGCACGGCTATTTATGCATTGTGACGTGGGGGCGTGGTCTCATCCACTCCTCCTCGCTGATTGGTCAGGCGGGGGCAGCATTATGATGCTAATACAGCAACAGAATGCTCCGGCTCGTGCCAGAAGGCCACGTGGGGGAGGGGGTTAGAGGGGGGAGAGTAGTGTCTCCATGGGGTGGGCGCACAGGGGGGTTTACAATGACTCAAGTCTGCTGCTTTTGTGATGCTGTTACCAGGCAGGCTGTAGCCTGCGGATTTGAGCTTTACAAGAAAAGAGGGATAACATCAAACGAACAAAAAACATTTAGTTTCTCTCATCATTTCATTGCCCTCTTTGTCATCGACCAAAAGTACTAAACCAATTGCAAACAGATTGATTTTTTTCCACCTCTAGTTTGGACACTGTGTATCTGCAGTTGGTTGTGATGTCCTCTTAATGCAGTATAGATCAGAACAAACTATTTGGTTGGGACATAATAAGAGTAAATGTAGCACATGCATTAACCCTTTAGTTTTGACGAGCTTGGAGTGCAACACTTTAGGAACTCAGCTGCTGCAGCACATTAAACGCAATAAAGATGTTTTAACAATTATGCAAAAATACGGGGTAGACCTGTGAGTTTTTATTTTTTTATTTTTTTTTGCCCTACAAATGAGGACACAAGTCTGCATAGATAATGGGCTTTCTGTAAGGAGCAGATTGTGCACGGCACACGCTACTAGTTAGCATTTGTATAGAAGTCACACAATGGGGGAGAGGTCTGGCGTGTGGCGGTTTGGAGATCAGACAATTGGTCCTTTTTTCTTCCTAGGGATACTGTCCACCTGCTGCTGCTGGGGTGGGGTTCTGCTGATGGGCAGAAGGGGAGGGGGGGAAGGGAAATGGAAGACAAATGAATCCAGCAATCTGTTACAGATGAAAGTCTCCCCCTCCAGCACGCTTACACACTGATTAAATTGTGGGGGTTTCTTGGGCACGCGATCGCCTCCAAAGTTGACACTATTCACTTTAACCCACCCTGGTCCATGGATAACCCCTGGACAATGCAGAGGAGGCCAGGCTTACATGAACTTTTTTTTTTTTGGGGGGGGGGGGGGCAGGGGGGGTGTCTGTACAAACAACAGTAGTAACATACTTACTGCTGTACATAATGTAAAAACGTATACATCCAACCCCTTCTCTCCACCCCCCCCTCCCTCCCGCTGCAGAAGTTTGCAATAAGTTGAATTTGCATGCTGCACCCAAAGAGTTAAATGCAATAGTTATCTTTATTCAGTTAGATTGCATTCATGTCATGCAGTTCGGGTAAAAAGCTGTCAACAGCAAAGTTTCACCTCTGCAGCTTCGTGTTTACGGGTTTGCACAGTTTTCCTGGCAGATCAGCTAAACACTGACTGTGCAAGGACGAATAACATGGTTATGGTTGTTCAGTAGCGCCACCTACTGTACATAACAGGTTACACACGTTTTGACCACAGCTAACCTCAAACCGTACATCAACACTTGCAGCAACATGTCCTGAAATCCCTTATGCAATGAAGAAAGCATGTAACACCCTTAAATAACCTAGCCACATCCAGCAAACTGGTCAGCAACATCTTGATTTAAGTATGAGCTGTTGCCAGCAGAAGTTCCTGACATTTGGTACTAATACTCATCTTCCTGGATTGTCCAGAGCTCAGAGGAATGGAGCACATTTCCAAGATTAACTGTATACAAGTCCAACCTAAATTGAGACATGAGCTCTACACTGACTAATTTCCAGGAATGCTATTATATTCACAGCTTAAGTCTTCTACAAATCCATAGATAAAATGGCATCTCTCCCATTTGGCATCTCTATTGACCATGATGGGAATCTGTCTCCACAAGTGATTTAATCATACAGGAACGGCACACAATTCGAGAAAACTATGCTGGTATCCATCTTTGCTACTCTGTAAAGCCAGTAACTGGGATGTCTACACTTGTGGCAATGGGTGCAAAGCACCCTCATGCCGTTGGCATCAATTGTCACCAAATGATGATGTAGCATGTTCTTGCAATTTATAGGAATGACCTGACGGTTTCAGATTACCACGAGTTATCAATCCTCAGATTGCTGATCTCTTTCCCCTTGGACATCATTTCAGTCTCCTCTGGAAAAGATTGCATGGGGTGGGATATCAAACAAGAACTGTCTTTCTTCCAATCCTGTGTAACCATCTGGTCACTAGGACTGGTCCCCTGTAAAAGAAATCATTTGTATGCTGCTTTTTTTTTTATCGGACCAACATAAACGTTAATATACATGTTCCCCCTCCTCACTGTATTTGTTTTTTGAGATATATGTACAGTGAGGGACCTCGGTGGTCCATCAAAATTACTGCAAAAATTCAGTCAAGTCTGTTCTTGACAGTAGGTCCAGCATTCTAAAGCAAATATTCAGGCAAACACCTCCAAATTATACATTTGTTCAAAATGTTTTTTTTTTTACGGAGTTCAAAAGTGCAGAGGCTCAGAGCTGATATATAGTTATTGTTCACTTTTTGTAAATACTGCTACCGTTGAAGGAGATTACAGTAAAGATGCTCCACCTTGTGGCTTGATATGTTAACAAATGAAAAGTATAGTGCAAAAGATGCATGGATGGTTATTTTTCTAATATAGAGCCAACTGTGTGTAGCAGAGTCCCCCTCCTTGCCTCCAGTGAGGGGGAACTGCTATTTTGTGCTGCTGGAGCTCCGTGCTGTATCGAAGTGCGGGGGCAGCCATCTTACGTGTCGTGCATGCGCAAAATGGCAGGCGCACATGCACAGTGTGCAGAGTGCTGCGGCCATCTTAAAACGGCTCGGCAAGAGGGGGAGGGAATCACGTGGGGCCAGACCAATGAGAGACTGCAACGAAGGAGAGACAGGATATCCTCCACTGCAGGGAGTGCGCGAAGGCAGTCTGACGGAGGGTGGCAAAAGAGCAGGTAGTGTCCAGGGAGCAGTGCCCCTGGACTAGGCCTAGGCTTGCCCCCTTAGGACCCAGCTAGACCCTGAGTCACAGCCAGTTGAGTGTTGTAGGGAAGGGCCCAAATAGGGTTGCTGTCCCCTTTAGTGTATTTCTGCACCGGTGACTGGACGGCCACACGGTGCCTGCGGCCTGGGACCAGATCAAAGGTATGGAGACATTGTGTGTGAGACCCTCCAGCTGGAACTCACACCTCGTGAGGAGGATCAGGCACCTAAGGATTGAGGGGATTGATGTCAGAGGCCCCGCGGTGTGGGACCTGACTGTTCTGTATCTGACAGCTGCACCTGGGTACTGGAGTGACCAGGAAGGTATAAGTGCACCAACGGTTCACAGGGGTAGCGCTACCTCATACATTGGGTGGGATTGACTGGGAAGGACACCAGGGTTATTGGTGCCACCTCACCCTCAGTACTTTGGGGGAACACCACGTGTTGGGGTATTGGATATACTGTGGGTTATGGTTATATGGTTATTATATGTGTGTTCAGTAAATATTCGTTATATATATTGTGTGTTATTCATCACTGTGACTGATTCCTCTGAGGGTTATCCCGCCAACACTGGGATCCCTCATAGGTGGAGGCGTTGCGCTGATGAGAAAGACCCACCCAGGCTTCCAGCTGCAGAGGCTTAGGCCTCCTCTGAGAAATTTAGGGAGCCATGTTTGTATCTTACAAGAAAGAGGTGTGTCAGTGGGCCATGGTGTTCCAAGAATCTCCCCGCCATGTGGTCGCGGTGGGAGATGTCCTTGCCGATACACCCCCACGGGAAGTATGCACCTACCTAGGGCGGTTCCCTGGTTTAGCTTGAGTCCATCCCCTTGGCCGAAAGTGGGATTCTACATACCGTTGGAGTATAGTCATAGTTGCCGCGGGCAACAGATTATGTGAAGATGATGGCCTCCGGGCCCTGCATTTTCCGGAAGTCCTGCCCATGGGTTGCCCGTTGATATACCCAGATCTGCCAATACCGATGGTAACTTTCAGTCCGGGGCCCCCACTAGAGGTACCTAACCGGGCTGACTTCTCACACCACTGAGATGCCCCCAGAAGGAACAAAGCTAGCCCGGAGTCAGTCCATAGCTACCGGTATAACTTCCTCAGTTTCCGGTTGACCGGAGGCTCGGACTTTGGGGAAACGCTACAACAACTGGTGGACGACCTAGCGCAATCTTCGCAGTCCCACAACTACGGCGCGCTCAAAGCTTTCTCTGGTGTGCGGCCTACGCCACTGGGAGAAGAGGAGTGGAGGAACCATGCGGTGCAAGTGCGGTCAGAATGGCCTTGCTCTGACACAGTAAAGAGACAGAGGATCGTAGAATGCCTGCGGCCCCCGGCCGCCAATATAGTGCGTCTATATCGTGAGTGTCACACAGAGGCCGATGCCCAAGCTCTAATCCTGGCCTAGACTAAAGCATATGGCACTAAGGACGACCCCATCACTTTAATGGCCCAGTTCCACGCACTCAAACAAAGAGAGTGGGAAGAATTATCGGTTCTTCTGACGGCTGCAATGGGCACTGTTGACCCTGGCCAATAAGAAGATCATCCGCGTGTCTGAGCTAGACGACTTCTGAACTAAACAATTCCTGCGGGGAGCATCGCTGACATACCCACTCATTGCCAGGATCTGCTGCACTCTTTCTACAGAGAACCCTCCTAACTTTTGAGGATCTAATGGACCAAATACAGTATCAAGAGGTCATCCTGCGGTTTCAGACTCCCGAGATCTCCCAAGAATCTTCAAAAGGGGAGAGCAAAGCGACTCCCACCAAGAAGCCTAATGCGAAGGAGAATCCTGAGGACCATACCCCCCAGGGTCCTCCGCGACAGACCCCTTTGACGCCTCGAAGCTCGGCTCCTAACCCTGGCTTCAATACGACCAGAAGCAACCGTTGCTTTAACTGTCACAAAGAAGGCCACATCGCACGGGACTGCCCGAAACTAGACACTTCCACCCCTGGAGCCATGGCCTTCACAGGACATTCGGCAGAAGTGCCGTTCACATCCTCGGATAGTGCCCTTGCGCCTAGTCCCGAAGAGAAGAACCCATCGGATGCCTACAATCGAGTAGGACCCGCGGCCATAGTACAAGTACTAGTGGAGGCCATCTACTCTATGTTGCTGGACACTGGGTCGCAAGTGATCGTCATCTACTACCCATTCTACGACCTGCACCTCAAGCATATGCCTATGCAGTCGGCGGAAAAGATGAAGTTGTGGGGCCTTAGCAGCGAAGACTACTCCGTTGATGGCGTGATTCAAGTGCGGTTGGACATACCGCAGCTAAATACCAACATATCCCACCCCATGGAAGTAGAAGCTTTGATATGTCCCGAGCTCCGGATCCCGGCCTATCTGTAGGAAGCAGGGGAATTACCCCTATCATCCCTACAGATTCACCCCGTGTTTAAGGAGGAATGTCGTAGAATCTCTGCCGAAGAAGGATTTGGACAGTTCTCAAGCCTGAACAAGGGGTTGACAGAGATTCCACCAGGGAGAGTGAAGCACATGGCTGCTGTACCTAACTACCTGGGCTGTGACGAGGCTGACTGGTACTTTTCAGTAGAGACCACGCCCAAAGAGGTCACCTAGAGAGGGTTCAAGGTGTTACCAGAAATGAAAGAGTGGAAGTCTGTACTTCCTCGCCGGTTCAAGGTGGCCATACAGAATATCTCGCCCTAGAGAAGGAAGTTTGAATGGTTTTGCAACTGCCACGAGAGGAAAGATGGAGACCGGTCTGCTGGCTTCACAGTACACAAAGCTCCCCTGGTTTAGGTGCAGTTTTACGGAAAACAACAGGCTGCAATAATTATACGCTTTCATTAACAAACACTGCTTTATGTGTTGAACGGTAGTAAATGAATGGATATCAAAATCAAAAACAAATAATAAAACACAAACGTTCTTTGAGAATAACATCAGAATGATTTTACCTATATTATGAAATATAGGTTATAATCCTATTTTAAATGATTTAATTGTCATTGCTGTTTTCAATGCTCATTGTTCTTTTCAAACAACGGCAAAAAATAAATAAAAAAAAGACTGGAAAGGTTCATATTTTTACATTTGGAACATTTTTTTATCCATCCCCCCACTGCTTCTACAATTCAAGCTGTCTATTAACAATGCAAATTCCCCTCCTTCTCCTCCTCCTCCTCCCCACTCACCACACACACAGGCACACTCCTTTTGGTGATGGGCAGCTGTTGTCCTTTCTCCAGAAGTTGAACACACATGCAAATTTCAATCATAGTCTACTCTGATCTTATCTTTTTCAAAGCACTGTGTTAACCCTTTGCTGCCAGATGCAAAGCAACGGTGTTGCAGGCAACCCTAATAGCAAGGACTGTCACAAAGTTTTTGTTTGACACGTGTAGATTTTTTGGTACAGAGCATACTGATAACTAATTTATTTTTTTAATCCGATTAGTGGAAAAGAATAACATTTATCCATGTCTAATAATTGTAACTGTTGAATCACACGTTAGGAGAAGATTCATCAAGCGGCAGCATGGGTTAGTGCAGGGATGCGCAAACTGGGGCGCGTGAGATTTTTTTGGGGGGGGGCACGGTGGTACAGAGTCCCAGCGCTCTTCCCCAAGGCATTTAAATGAAATGCCGGGGACCGCGCAAGGTGTCTGTAACTTCCCTTACCGTGACTCAGTAAGCCTGGGCGACGCGGCGTCAGGGGTCACATGAAGTGGGGGAGACAAGGCAAAAATGTTGTGCACCCCTGGGTTAGTGTAACCAATCTGGCATTAACTCCCGTGGACTTATAACAATAATAATAATATTAATAAGTGACTTTAATGGGAATTTCTGTGCAATATTGCCCCAATTTCCACTATCACAGTTTCACGAATAACCCCCTCTTATATACTTGTTATTTTGTTTATGTGCATGGTTTTCTTGTCTCCTGACAAAACGGTGCAACAGTGTATCTACAGTAGTTACAACTGCTGTAATTCTGTGGCCAAACAAAATCTGCATTAGGTGCACAAAGAAAAAATCCTGCTGAAGGGATTGCACCAGTTTTTACTTGCTATATAGACTATATAACTGCTTATAAGGCGATAGAAAAATACATAAGTAATATTGAGCATAAGGTATGTGAATATACACTCTCAAGCGTTCTTCTTTTTAAATTGGGAAGAGCGACCTCTTGTGGACTAAGCGAATCCATAACAAATATTAGCTGGGGGGGGAATGTAGATCTGCTGCAAAATAGCATTTCATTAACAAGATGATTTTGAAAGCTTTTTAACTTAAGGACCACAAACAGACAAAGGCGAGCCACCCCAAGCGCAGAGGAATGCGCTGTCTGCCCCATAAAGAATCTTTTAGCACGGGAGCACTAGCAAAGAGGTGAGAAGTGCCAAGCAGGAGGGGTGAGGTAGTAAGAGCTGCACGTGCCCCTGGGAAGATGCCATTAAGTTTGGGGTAGCAGGGATTTTATAGAGTATATTAGGTGCAGGGAAGTAACAATCATTCTACCCACAGGAGCTTTAATCACCACCATCAGTTGCTTGTCATCTGCATGAATGGCAATGATAAAGATTGACTTCATACTGTAGTGCAGCATGTAGTTTAAGTATACATGTATGTATAGCAGTAACGCATAGCAGAGATTGGGGCAGTCTATTATAGTGACAGCGCACATGGAGTCACGCGGGAAACATGCACTAGGCTGGAGTCGATGCGGAGGCGTGGCCGTGACGTCACATGAGTGGTTCGCCCTCATTGGCTGAACCTCTCACGTGACACAGCCGTCGCACACAAAAAAAAATTGAATTGTGTTTTCTGAAATCGTGCGCACGGTCGTGCGCTCTGTAGCCTGCCTCAGAGGTACGGCGTTTTGTCCGTGGGGTGCGCGATGTCACACACGCGCAATCACTATAATTGCGGCCTAACATGGTAGGAGAGAAGGCACTGGAGATTGGGCCGAAAGCCGGGAGGACAGCAGCGGCAACAAGCGGTGAAATGTTTAGCTGTGGGCTTCGCAGCAGCAGCAGATGGCGTGTTTCACCCCTCCCTGTTGAACTAAATTTAAATTGGTATAGTTATGGATTGCTTTAATGCTCTTGGTAAGGCCATCTGGGCCAGGTCATAATAATACCTTGGAGAGTTCATGAACTCAATAAATGTTCTGGCCAATTTTAAACCCATCCATGGTGTACAGTTATTTTATTGGGGTGTAGGAAAAGGTGACCTATGGGGGGGTTCAAGGGTTGGACCAGGCAAGTGTTCAGTCATCTATCTTGTGCTGTAGGGCACATAACTGGCAGTTCTGGTGTCTAATGTACTCCGGTAAAAAGCAGAGCCGGACGTTTGTACACCAACATTGTAAAATAACACAGCGTTTTAAAAAGTTGGGACTTATTTTCCTTCGGCACTCTGCAGAAAAAAATATCTGAACAGCCTTAATCCAATATTCTTAGAGTTTGCTCCCTGAGATTATTTTACATTTAATTTTCACTTAAACAAGAAGCTTGGACAGACTATAGTTTAGCAGCATAGTTACAACACACAGTGAGTAGGACCTGCTTATTTGTAGAGTCGCAGACGTACAGAAGTAATGCACGTTGTAATGATCAATAAATGAAAAGTTCACCCTTCTTATCTGGTATTTGTTACCTAACCACCAGTGCATCAGTTGTTGGATAACCCTGTCAGCAGCACCGTAGTCCTATTGCGAACATTATTAGGAGCTTCCTGTCACAATAAGTGCTGTATATGCCGTTTTGATTAATACAACTATACAAATCCAAAAGAAAATACAGCACACGATGTTATTTCAATAACAGGTATCACAAACTGCAGCAAATACCATTTTTATGTGGGACTAATCAAACGACAGTAACTGCACAATGACAACCTATATATGGGCTCCCGGGAAATGACGTTGCTCACAAGCCATGACGCTTACATACTGTAGCTCCACACACACAGTGGTGAGCACGAAGGCAAGCAGCCTTCTTGCATAATAATGTGTGAAATAACAGGAAGTAATCTGTGCTTTAGCAAAGGAGATGCCTTTCCATGTGGACGGTGCTGTAGGTGCGAAGAGAGAGCCTTTTGGAGTGTGATTATTGTGTAATGTTGCAAAGGATGTTTGCTAAGAAGTCTTAAACAGCCGAGATATGCCGATATGGTTTTTACATTCAGTTTAGCTTGAAATATATTAGGTGTAAGTCTGGTTATCCCTCACTATTGGCTTGGCGCTGAATTTCCAGTATCTGTGCTAATGCTGGAGGAATTGATTGTGACATTATAAAGTCAGATAATCAGGGGGACACTTTTCCCTGCGGTTAAACCGCATAGAACAAATACGGGCAAAATGGGCTTGTAATTAAGTGAAGGATTCCGGCCAAACCTTAAAACTTTCTGCTGGTGAGATGACATATTGTTAAGATTCATTTGTGAAAAGCAGTACCACAAAATCTAGACGTTAAAACAGGGAGTGCTCATAAGCAAAAAGTGTTACCTGTGCAGCAGCAGCTCGGGGTTCCCGAATATCCGTGTTTGACACTGCGATCCAGTGTTAACTGTCATTCAGCTCGGAAGCTTTAGTAAATCCCGGCGTGGGACACCTATGAATATACTGTGGTGGTGTCTTCCCTGTGTTGGAGAAGAGTTTAGGTCCATTCATCTTGGAGGTTATTGTGATCAAAATCTCCCAGCTGCAATACAATGGCAAAAAAAAGACATGTTTAGAGCAGGGGTGACTACCTTCCACCCTCAAGGGCCACCAACAGGTCAGCTTTTCAGGATATCAATGCTTCAGCACAGACGGTGCAATCTTTGCCCAAGCCATTGATTGCGGCACCTGTGCTGAAGCATGGATATCCTGAAAACCTGATTTGTTGGTGGCCCTTGAGGGTGGGAGTTGCGCACCCCAGTATAGAGCGTCTCTAAAAGCTTTTTTTTTCTTTTTGGAAAAGTGTCACACATACGAGTAACAAATGAATGTGCCTTGGTGCAGTAATGTACAAAACTGATTTTGAGGTGTTGCGCGGTACCCTTTTTTTTTTGGACTAGGAATAAAATGACACCAGGGATGGAGTTAGAGGCGGAGTTTCGAGGTTGTCGGTGTAATAATAAATGACAAAAAAGCGCCACTTTCGCGCACCAGAAATGCATACAAAATTATTCATCAAACTTTTCTTGGCGTAAAGACAAATGCAAGTAGATTACAATTCTATAGTATGCATATGTATGAACATGCCGCACACCATACAAAGAATAGGAAACCAAGCAGAAGGACATGAAATATATGCCGCTAAGGATTTTAAGTGACTCTGATTTTTTTGATGCAATGCAGTATTTCAATTTTTTTTTTATAGATATCTTGGATGATATGTAAAAAAAAGGGTTTCCCTTGCTTTCAACTTTCTGTTTGGCGCTATTTTTTTTTTTTTTTTTTTTTTGCGCCACCTCTTGCCGCAGTTTTGTGGCTGGGAGACTTTGATACCTAAAAAGTTTTATCTACAAATGAAGATGTTCAATTTGAATAAAATCGAATACGGCCTGGTGAGCCCCAACTTTGAGGCCGGGAGAGTGTGATTGGGAAGCTGCCCGGGGGACTGCTGTAACAAAGGACATCACTGACATGTGCAATACACCCGTGGTCGGGAGGAGTAACAAAACCCAATGCAGAAGCAACACTGATTGATCACTTTTGCGTTCTTGTTAAAGGCAGCAGATGGAAGGACTGGAGTCACAAAGATTGTCCACCAAACATGTTTTTTTATTTATTTTTATTTAGTTGACTCCAAGGACAGGGCCTCACCCGGCTAATACTTTGGAAGAGCCCTCGTGAGTACGTCTTTTGTGTGTAAATGGTGAGAATCACATATGTTGTGAATAAACAAGTGTTGTGCAAGAGAAATGATTTATCTGAGCTCCACAGAAAGGTAAGGGAAAAGAAAATCTGTAAATATATATTGTCTGTAACCCTCCTTGCCCGGCTCTAACGTTTTCATTGAGTTGAACTACATACATGGCAATGCTCAGTCCCTCATACCCGTTCAGGGTGCTGGGTCGGTGCAGGCAGGGTGTGGCTATGCAGGTAGAATAATGATGTGTGTGACGGTAGGGGGGTAATCAGGCTCCAAATAAAGGTTTAAGCCCGTTTGGTTACCCCTGATCCGTGTGTTGGGTTTATAGAGTGTCAGCTCTTGAGACCAGGGTTTGTACATGCATAACATGTAATGTGCGGTAATAAAGTATTTGATGTGTTTTTACCTTTCCAGGAGTGCCAGCGAGCAGAGATTGCTGTGGTAGGAGTTTCAAGGGGGGGGGGGGGTGCGGAGAAAGTGTTGTCAGAATGTGCCTAGCTAGTCATGGCCCAGAGTTGCTGGTTCCCCTAAAAATGTACCCAGAAATCAGGCATAATTCCTGGATACATGTAGGCACATGTCCAGGCAATATCTCACCTTGAAAACGCTTTCGCGATTCACCACTACGGGTTCCCTGCTTCAGCACAGACCAGAAAGGTAAAAGGGGTGTAACCCTTTTTGTGAACCGGCCGACCCACCCAATCTCACATTGGCCCCTCGTGGTCTAACCGGTCCCTTTCCCTTCAAGCCACCTGCTCCTAAAGGGTTACTGGTACTGCATAAAACCTGTGGCTCCAGGAGATCTGAGCCTCCGCTAGCTGGGAGCCTGGGGAAACCCTTACCATTACCTGGTGCAGCGCCTCCACTTACCCAGGATCCCCCATTATGAAAGATAGCCCTGGGTAAGAAATACAATAACACACGTATACGATAAACCAATAACTAACACTTTACTTAACACACACATATAACTCATTACATAACATCACATAACACAACCTGATGCTCTATCCGCATGACCTCAGCCCAATGTCTGGTGTTCCCCACCCAGTGTCCTGTGATCCCCCCACACCCAATGTCCCGCAATCCTACGGAAGGTCGTGGGTGACTGCGCAGTCACTAAATTAAGCTAGGGCCCAGTTGGTGCACTTAGAATACTTGAGATACCTTCCGAGCACTCCGGTGCTCGGGACCGCAACTCTCTTCTCAAAGGGTCAGACGTCCGTCTGATCCTTTCCAGGTACTCTGCCGGTGGACCCCAACGAGGGTCCCACCGCTCCACGGGAACTGCAACCGATCACGGCAACACCAACCGCATGGGAACAGCAACCGCCGCTATCTCTTCCTATCACTAACTACTCCTAGAGTGACAGCAACCCTAACCTAGGGCCTGTCCCTGATGAACCGCAACCTGGGATGGCTTAGGGAAAACTCCTAGGGCCGGTGGAACCATAACCTGCCCCCCTTCCCCTAGCTACCCAGTCCTATCTGTATCTGGCTAATCCTAACAGCCTAACTCACCTGCAGCCGACACACAGCTCACACTGTCAGCCTGCAGGGATCCACACACGCTTCACACACACTGCACGCACTGCGCCCAGCACATGCAGCGACAACACACACAGACAGCTGCAATCACACACAGCCACCTGGATCCCGCAGCAAATCCACTGCTTGCACACTGTGCCTCTTTGCCAGTGCCCACAGCCCTCTCCGCTGTGGCACTGCCAAACTGCACCTTCCACACCTAAGGGTCACCTCCCTAGCTATGGCCGTCCCTCTTCAGTTACCCCCTGCCCTTACCGGGAATTGGGGCCTGCCTGGGGATCTAGGGAGAACCCTTACCTGATGCAGGAGCCACGCGCTCCCTGCACCCTTCCTACTCCTTCCTTCTCCTCTGCCTGACTCCCGCATGCAAAGCCCGGGAAATGTATCTATATTCCCGGGCTGAGCTTCCTCCAGCCCTATTGGCCGCAAGGGAGCACCTGACCTCTGTCTCCCTAAGCCTCCTGGGAGTTGTAGTTCCCAGGGGCTGCCTAAAGCATTGGGGCCGCGTGCGCACTTGCCCTGCGCATGCGCGAACCCCTAATGGCCGCCTCAACTCCTCTTTTCCCTGTCCTGCCCTCGCGCGATCTCCCTGGGGCTTCCTTAGCTTTCTACCCCTCTCTGCGCATGCGCGACCTATCTGGGGCCTTCCCTGCGCCTGCCTGCTACCGCGCATGCGCGACCTGACGGCTGATGGCGGCGCCCTGCTCTCGGAGCCGCCCGAACCTCCAGGGATGCCGAGCGCTCCCTTCACTGGCCCCCACCCTCGTGAAGCGCCGGCGGGTCCACCGCTGCCTCCGGCGGCACCCGCGACCCCACGGCGCCAGCGGCAGAAGGGCAGGGATTTTAAATTTACCTCGGGGCTACAGGGGCATAGGGATGTGAGGTGTAATTATGCTTTATGATTATATGGGGATGTGTTTAAAGATCACTATGTATTCTGTATGGAATACAAATGTTTAGCACGCTGGGTGTGTGTGTGTGTGTGTATATACAGTTAGGTCCGGAAATAATTGGACACTGACACAATTTTCATAATTTTGGCTCTGTACGCCACCACAATGGATTTGATATGAAACAACCGAGATGCAATAGAAGTGCAGACTTTCAGCTATAATTCAAGGGGTTGAACAAAAATATTGTATGAAACGTTTAGGAATTGCAACCATTTTCATACACAGTCCCCTTATTTCAGGGGCTCAAATGTAATTGGACAAATTAACACAATCATAAATAAAATGTTCATTTTTAATACTTTGTCGAAAATCCTTTGCAGGCAATGACTGCTTGAAGTCTTGAACGCATGGACATCACCAAACGCTGGGTTTCCTCCTTTGTGATGCTTTGCCGGGCCTTTACTGCAGCAGTCTTCAGTTGTTGTATGTTCGTGGGTCTTTCTGCCTTAAGTTTTGTCTTCAGCAAGTGAAATGCATGCTCGATCAGGTTGAGATCAGGTGATTGACTCGGCCATTGCAGAATATTCCACTTCTTTGCCTTAAAAAAACTCCTGGGTTGCTTTCGCAGTATGTTTTGGGTCATTGTCCATCTGTAAATTGAAGCGCCGTCCAATCAACTTCGCTGAATTTGGCTGAATTTGAGCAGAAGAACAAAGTTCAGCAATAGTGCTCAAATGACCATAGAAAAACAATTTATATAACATCCATAAAGTATTTCTTGATTGAAGAATGAAAATAAGACAGGCAAATCACAATTAAGTGAGTGTATGGTATATAGGTGAGCGTAATGTATTTGACATTTCTCTAGAGGTCCTTGGGGTGCTGTGACTGGAGAATGATTGGCTCCACCACACTACACCTAATGAGGACAATGTCACACACGCTTGCTGTCAAGGATTGGACTTCGGCTGAAGTGGATCCCAGTGGCAGGAACAGCAGGGAGCATAGTAGGGGTCACAAGCAGAGATCAGGAAACAAGCAGGGGTCCGAGGCAGGCGACAGGTAGCGAAGTCAGGAAACAAGCAGAGGTCTTCAACGAGGAAACTGGAACAGGATGATAGCAATAGCTAACACAGCAGTAAACACAGGAACCTTGCAGGAGCTAAAGAACCAGTATAAACAGGCAAGGAGGAACAGGAAAGGGAGGTTTATATAGGCAGGCTGAGAGGTGGAGCACAGGTGCAGAGGTGTCAGGTATCAGGTTCTGGAATGTTCCTTAGTTTAGCAGCAGCAATCCCGGTGGACAAGTTTAGGTACTGCAGGCTAGAACAAGACATTGAGAATGGCAGCAGTCCCGGTGGCCAAGCATGGGTACAGCAGGCTAGAGAATATGACATTACTCCCCCCTCCCAAGAGCGTTCTCCGGACGATTCTTGCTAGGCTTGTCTGGATATCGTCGGTGGAAAGCTTTGACTAGTCGCGGAGCATGTACAAAATCTTTGGGTTCCCAAGACCTCTCCTCTGGGCCATAGCCCCCCCCAGTGAACCAGGTACTGTAGTTTCCCTCGATGTAACCTGGAATCCAAAAATCTTTCCACAATGAATTCCTCTTCATTATCCACGAGGACGGGTTCAGGGGGAGGAAGTCTCCGTCCAGGAAACGGGTTCTCACGGAAAGGTTTCAGCAGAGAAGAGTGAAACACAGGGTGTATTTTGATGGTCTCAGGAAGCTCTAATCTGAAGGACACTGGATTTATTAGTGCTGAGATGCGAAATGGCCCGATGTATTTTTGGCCCAATTTAATGGTTGGAACCTTTAGACGTAGATTTTTTGTAGAAAGCCAGACTTTATCCCCGACTTGAAATTCTGGGGAGGGTCTGCGGTGTTGGTCTGCTGCTCTTTTGTACTTTACTTGAGTCTCACGAAGTGTCTCTTTGAGGGTCTCCTGGATGTTTTGCAGAGTCTCCAGTTTCTCTGTAACTGCCGGAATGGGGCCCGAAGATGGAAAACGAGGAATAAAGGTTGGATGAAATCCATAATTTGAGAAAAAGGGGCTCTTCTGAGTCGATGAATGATGTGAGTTGTTGTATGAAAACTCAGCTAATGGTAGGAAATCAATCCAGTCATCCTGGAGATGACAAACAAAACATCGTAAGTATTGCTCCAAAGTCTGATTGGTCCTTTCTATCTGGCCATTGGATTGTGGATGATAGCCAGATGATAAATTTAAATGAATTCCTAGAGAGGAACAGAAGGTCCTCCAAAATTTTGAAGTGAATTGTACCCCTCTATCGGATATGATCTCATCAGGAGCCCCGTGAAGCCGAAACACCTCTTTCACAATCAACTTGGCTGTCTGGTCTGCAGAAGGAAGATTCTGTGCTGCAATGAAGTGAGCCATCTTTGTAAGTCGATCCACCACTACCAGGATGGTATTATGTCCATTTGATCGTGGCAGGTCAACAATAAAATCCATTGATATGGACCCCCAAGGACGAGTTGGAACCGGAAGAGGCTGCAGTAAACCCACAGGTGATGCTCGAGGGGTCTTGGTCCTAGCACAAGTCTCACAGGAGAGGACATAGTCTTTAACATCTTGTGCTAATTTAGGCCACCAAAAAAAGCGAGACAACAGTTCCTGTGTCTTGAGGACACCTGGGTGACTAGCGGGTCAGGAGTCATGCATTAATTGGAGCACCTCTAATATGTAATAGTGATATATAAAATAGTGATATATAAATCTAATAGTGATATATAAAAAACAGTGGTGGTTAAAAACAACATATAAAACATTACAAAAAACAGATTATCTGAGGGACCCTGAAAACAAAAATCAATATGGCCCATAGTGTATAATATAATGTCAGTCTGTAAGGACATTTGATACAAATGATCAGCAGATGATGTAGGTATACAAAGAGATTGCTGCAAAAATAAAGAAACCTCAAAGCCCTATAATCTATATGAGAATTTGTTATTCTTACATGACATAATAACATAAGAAAGGTCTATGTTGTTATATAATAAATGTAGCCAACTTTTACGTGAACATGGCATCAATTGCAACTGTATTAAAGACATGTATTGTTTAATAGATTAGACCCAGTAGGAGCCGAAGCTGTGATGAATATATAAGAATACAATTCCTACTGTATGGGAGAGCATATATATGTGACAATGTTTATATTCATTATCTTGGATAACATAATGATATATTAGAAGCACATGTTGTACCCTAATATGCGTAGCCATCTATGACATGAACATGACATCAATAGTAGCTATAATGGATATAATAAATGCAAGAGTATTATCCTTACTGCATAAGAGGACATAAACATGTGACAAAGCCCGATTGACAAAAATTCTATAAAGAGTACATTGTCATAAAAAGTGTCTTAGCTCCCAATCTGTATTTATACCCCGGGTGCCAGTGACCCGAGGGTATAAATCCAGAACATTTCTCTCTGATTCAACATGCTTTCTCTGTTTCCTCCTCTTACATGTCTGGGAATGTGCTCTAAGGCACTGAATGTAAAAGTGTCACTTGAGCCCTTCGGACAGTTATGAAAATGTTTTGACACTGGTAAGTCAGGATCATTCTTCTTGATAGAACGTAAATGCTCTGAGATTCTCACTTTCAGAGGTCGGATGGTCCTACCAATATAGGTGCTGCCACAAGCACAATTAAGCTTATATACCACGTAGTTTGTTGAACATGTCATAAAGTGTTTAAGTTTGTATTTTTGCCCAGTAAATTTGCTGATGACGAATGACAATGGTGTGGCGTATCTACAGTAAGTACACTTGCCGCATTTATAAAATCCTTTTGGGAATTTGTCATTAGGTGTATTTTGTCCTGAGGAAAATAGACTAGGTGACAAATGATAGCCAATGGTTTTTGCTTTTTTGTATACGAATTTTGGGAAATTGCTTGTGGCAGCTGCCAAACCCCTCTCTAGCTGTAATACCCTCCAATGTTTCTCTATAATTGTTCTAATATGACTAGCTTGATTGCTGAAGGTGGTAATAAAGAGGGGGGTCTCTGAGTCAGAATTTCTGCTGTTTTTTGTTTTTTTCTTGTATGATGTCGTTTTAAGCAATTCTGAACGATCTACTTGTAGTGCATGTGTGAAAGCAGAATAGATATCTTGATCAAGATAACCTCTGTTTCTGAACCTCTCATTCAATATTTCCGACTGTTGTATGAAGGCTTCTTCAGTGGAACAAAGCCTTCTCAGTCTGAGATATTGTCCCTTGGGTATACCACGTAGCAGGGGTCTGGGATGGCTGCTGTTCGCTCTCCTGAGAGAGTTGCGGGCGTTTGCTTGCGAAATATATTGGTCTGAATTATACAATTGACATCTATGAATAGATTTATATCTAGAAAATCAATATGATTGATATGAACAGATGAAGTGAATCTCAAATTAATAGTATTGTCATTGAGATAGTCAATAAAGGCCCCTAATGTGACGTGGTCTCCACTCCATATCAGAATAATGTCGTCTATATATCCACTATAAAAAATAATATTCTTACGAAAAGGATTGGTGTCACCGAAAATGTGAATATTTTCCCAAAAGCCCATGAAAAGATTTGCGTAAGAAGGAGCGAATGAAGTACCCATAGCGGTGCCCTGTTTTTGAAGATAAAAGTGTTGATCAAATAAGAAATAATTGTGCTGTAATAAAAATATTATACAATCTAACAAAAAAGTGATTTGTGGGGTGTGTAAATTAGATAAATTAAGAAAGTGAGTGATTGCTAGGATACAAAGGTGGTGACTAATAATAGTGTATAAAGATGATACATCTAATGTGACCCAAGAATAATTGTGACACCATGTGATATTTTGTAACAAACTTAATAAATGTGTGGAGTCTCTGATATAGGAGGGGAGACCCGTCACTAGGGGTTGTAGGTATATATCCACGTACCTAGATACACCATCTCCCAAAGATCCAATACTTGAAATAATTGGTCTACCTGGTGGATTAACCAGGGATTTGAGGATCTTTGGGAGATGGTGGAAAATAGACACGGTGGGAAAACGATTGAATAAGTATTGAGATTCTTGAATAGACAGTACCCGCAGCTCTTTGCCAAGGTCAATCAGTGTTTGTAACTCTGTAAGGTATAATGATGTGGGATCTTTCTCTAACTTACAATAAAAATTATTATCACTAAGTTGTCTTATGGCTTCTTTGTAATAGTTTTCCTTTAACATCACAACAACTGCGCCACCTTTATCTGCATTTTTTATGATTAGGGTGTTATTATTTTTAAGCTGAAAAAGTGTGTTCCGTTCTGCTGTTGTCAAGTTGTCTGGTTTTCTATTAGAGAAAGTGTATCCCTTAGCCAAAATCTGTAGGTCACGTTCAACTAATTTTTCAAATGTTTCTAAAGGTCCTTTATTGTATGTAGGACAAAACAATGATTTATTTTTTAATCCTGAATGTTTAGTGTGTGTAAGAAATGAAGTGACATCATCTGATTCTATTTCTTCATGTTCTGCTAACAAGTCATTTAAATCTTGAACAATGGTACATTCCTTAAAATTGAAGGAGTATATGTCTGTCGTGTCCATCGGGGGCTCCCGAGAAGAATGCTCGAGAACTTCTGGTGGAGGCGAGGAACTGGTATACTCTATTTTGTTATTAAACCACTTTTTTAACGATAATTTCCTAATAAACCTTTGAACATCAATAACAGTTGAAAACAAATCAAAATTGTCATTCGGCGCAAAATTTAACCCTTTGTTCAACAAATTGATCTCGTCGGAATTGAGGACTGTCCCCGATATATTTATAACATTATTATTGTCTGGATTCAAATGTCCATTTTTCTTTTCTTTCTGACTTTTTTCCTTAGGCCGAGCGCCTTGTTCTCTTGAATAGTTTTTTGGAGCCTTAGATTGGTATGATGTGGAGGACTCATATCTCCTTGTGTATGATGTTGATGGTCTAATGTCCTGGTCACTAGACGCGTGTGTATATCTCTCTGTGTCTGTGTCGTTGGAAAAAGAGACAGATGATGGACGTCCTTCAATGTCTGAAGTGTCAGACATACTGGAAATTTCAGACTTGTTTTTTAAAATTGATTTGTTGGGTGTAGACTTGTTAAAGTGATCTCGATCTCTATGTGGGTGCTTTTTTTGATTTTTGTTTTTAAAAGCATTCCTGTATTGGATAGGTTTCTGCCACATGTAAATTTGATTATGTACATAATCCATTTTGTCTCTCTCATACTTTTTCTGTTTCTGGGTCATTAAGTCTTGTTCCATTGCTCTAATGTGTTTGCTCAATTTTTCATCACATGAGTCATATTCATCAAAATTTTGTAAGTTATTCAAATTCATTTGAAGGTCTGTAACTGCTTTGGATGTGACCTTTTTCTCATCCATTTTGTGTTCAATAATTAGGTCAATTAATTTGAATGAACATTCATCTAAAAGTTAGATCCACTTAAGTTCAAAATCTTTTGAAGGGAACCCAAAAGAGGGTGTTTTGGTAATCTTAGGCCCCTTGGTAATCGTTTCATTGACCGGTAATTTTCTAATGTTGTAATGTCCCACCAGAGACGTATATCTATTGATAGGGCTTTTTCAAATCTATTAAAGAACATGGGTAAGTCAAAGTCATCATCAGTTGGTAATGTCAGTCCTTCAAAGACTTGTGCTGCTTGTTTGCTGCGTTTAAAGTTGTCTGTGCAATTGTGTGCATAGGACATGGATTTGGATTGGCTATTGTCAGAGTCCTCAGATAAACACTCCATTGTCTTAGTCTGTCACCATGTGTCATATAATTTAAAAAAACATATAATCTTGATAGAAGATGTGCTGTAGATCCTTATTCCAATGTGATAAATCAAATCATATAGTCATGAGCCACTATTAAATGTGTATATAGGATAAAAGAACAAAGTTCAGCAATAGTGCTCAAATGACCATAGAAAAACAATTTATATAACATCCATAAAGTATTTCTTGATTGAAGACCTAACTATATATATATATGAACAACAAAAAAAGAAAGCGCCCGATCCTAGTGCAGCATGAAAAAATACAATTTAATAAAAATGATGAATAAAACCAACAAATGCGAACTCACAAACATAGAATTAATTAAAGCATATAATGAGTATACTCATTCGCCAACCGCCCACGGTATGCCTTTGTCTGCGCGCCCTCTCTCCGTCTGTGTTCTCTCAGCTCTTCCGGACCGGCAACCAGCAGGGGATACAGGGAAAAGATCACCACAGTGTGACCCGGAAGTCCTCCACAATGTAAGTGAATACCGGATGTGAGGTCTGTAGTTCGTGACCCCGCAATGCAGGGGCTGATCGGAGAAGTCTCTTAGCACTCCCAAAGGCAGTCCGTAGTGAGGTGGGCAGTATAGATAGAGTATAATGGTATACCACAGTGTGGCAGCAGCTAGAAAACGCTCTTCCCTACGCGTTTCTTCACACTAAGTGATTTCATCAGGGGATATCTGACCAGACTACGTCAGATCTATATATAGTAATGAGTCAATCAACCAATTAGTACCTTAATTGTAAAAATACCTGTATAATAACAATTAAAAGGACAAATCTAAAGAAGACAATAAATGTCCTGTTAATACTGCACATCACCTAGCAATAACAATATATATATTATATTAAATTATTTTACTGTAACTTGAATTTATTTTGGTACACAGCCGAAATAACAAAACTTGTATCAGTGTCCAATTATTTCCGGACCTAACTGTGTATATGTGTATATGTGTATATGTGTACATATACACATATACACAGTTAGGTCCGGAAATAATTGGACACTGATACAAGTTTTGTTATTTCGGCTGTGTACCAAAATAAATTCAAGTTACAGTAAAATAATGAATATGGGCTTAAAGTGCAGTCTATCAGCTTTAATGTGAGGGTATTCACATCCAAATTGGAGGAAGGGTTTAGGAATTACATCTCTTTAATATGTAGCCCCCTCTTTTTCAAGGGACCAAAAGTAATTGGACAATTGACTCAAAAGCTGTTTCATGGACAGGTGTGGGCTATTCCTTTGTTATTTCATCAACAATTACGCAGGTAAAAGGTCTGGAGTTGATTCCAGATGTGGCTTTCGCATTTGGAAGCTGTTGCTGTGAACCCACAACATGCGGTCAAAGGAGCTATCAATGCAAGTGAAACAGGGCATCCTTAGGCTGCAAAAAAAAAAAAATCCATCAGAGAGATAGCAGGAACCTTAGGAGTGGCCAAATCAACAGTTTGGTACATTCTGAGAAAAAAAGAACGCACTGTGGTCTCTGCAACACAAAAAGGCCTGGGCGTCCACGGAAGACAACAGTGGTGGATGATCATAGGATCCTTTCCATGGTAAAGAAAAACCCCATCACAATATCAAGCCAAGTGAAGAACACTCTCCAGGAGGTAGGCATATCATTATCCAAGAATTAACTACAGCTGAGAAGTGAAGACATATTTATTGCCACCACTTAGCAACTAGAAGCTCATTTGGAAGTGCACTCCTAGGCATTAAAACTTAACATTTAATAGGTAAATAGAGTAAAATAAGTTCTTAACATAAAGTGATAATATTAACTACATATAATGTACTGTGGCGGGAGGGAATGAGGAGATGATAGATAGCCAAGGTATATAGTAAGGTATGCTAGTGCCTAATAGTACTTAGCAAAAGCAGTGATTCCAAATTGGCTTTAATTGGGGAGTGGGTTACTCAGCTGAAAAAGCTCAGAAGTGCTTGCCCTGTGTATGAGTATTGTGCGTCATGTGGCGTAGCGTACCGAGCACCCAACCTGTATTGATAAATAGCCCAAATCAGTGTCCTGCTACTAAATATAATATTTAAGCTGTTAGATATAATCACTGTATGTGCAACTCAATGACAGGTTGGTGGTACGTGGATTGATTCTGCGCCCAATGACGTTTAACAATCACTCTACATAGATAGTATAACAGGACAGCTATTAGTAATAAAAAACCAGAAAAAAACTGATACTGAACACTCTGCTAATTATTAAAGCAGTAAATAAATTGTTACTGTGGTTATTAAACAAGCCGTCAATATATAATCAATACCGTGAGGACTTATGCTCAGCAAAATCCCTGTGCACATAACCTTCTACCAATTCATAGAACAATTCATGCATGAATAGGTGTCTGTGTACAGCAGATGCTGGCAGGCTAGCAGTAATGATGTTAAATACCGGATAAATCGCAACAATTTGCAGTTACAGTGATGTCTGTTAGCTACAAGGTAAAGTGACACAGTGAATCACAGTACAGAGACAGGCTTCAGCAAAGAACCACTGAGTGAACAGAACCTGGTTAAGCCTGGATACAAACGCGTTAAAATGAGCACCAGCAGAGAGCACAAACACAAAGTAACAATACTACTAGTCTCTCTCAGATCCCTCGCGCTGACGTCACCACGCCAAAAACGCCCTACGCGTTTCCCTCCTTGACGGAGATTCTTCAGGGGCGAGCGATAACCAGCTGATTGCGGAAGCGTGTTATATAGCGTCATAGGTTGCCATAGCAACCCGCGGGCCAATGAAGGGCTTGTGCAACGCTTATACCGATCAGTAGGGAACTGTATGTTAGAACAGCGGTTAATAAAGAGGTACACACTAATTTCAAACAATACTATAAGGTCTAAAAAAGGTTTAAAAGAATCACCAGCATATGGGGAAAAGGCTCATGCATGTAGGCGTCTATGAGGCTTATGAACCCATGCCGTAGTGGCAGATACTGAATAGCAATTCTGTGATATGTGGCCAAGCTTAATCATTGCAGGCTGAAGGTATTCAAACATGTACTGGATGAAATGCATATTAAACTATACTTAGTCCATGATCCAAGAGATACTTGCTTGCTTGCCAGTCAGCTTAGGGAGTGTGTACAATAAATAACATATATATTGTAATTATTTAAATGAGACATTTTGTGGATAGGCAAACATGATGTCAACTCAACTGATGATCAGATAAATGGAGTATATGTAAAACCCTCATT
Source organism: Ascaphus truei (assembly GCF_040206685.1). Lineage (NCBI taxonomy): Eukaryota > Metazoa > Chordata > Amphibia > Anura > Ascaphidae > Ascaphus > Ascaphus truei. The sequence goes on along the minus strand of NC_134483.1, from coordinate 194,448,748 downwards.
TAACCCTTGAGGGTACAATGTTTTTAACTTGTATATCCATTCAGCCTCACGTTTTAATAATCTGTTATTTATATCACCACCACGTATATTGTTTTTAAGGTGGTCAATGCCTGTAAAAGATAGGCACTTAATATCTCCCTGGTGAATATTGTTTACATGGCGTGCAACTGGTGTTTCTAATTTATTGTGGACAGAGTTTATATGTTCGAGTACTCGTTTTTTAAACTCCCTGATGGTTTTGCCAACATATCTAAGGCCACACTCACAACTGATCAAATATATTACATTGATGGTTTTACAACTTATGTAGTGTCTGATATCAAATGTTGCTGATTTATCATGAGCCAAGAAGGATTTGGCAGGGTTAATGTATTGGCATGCTTTGCAGTTCTGGCACTTGTGCATGCCCTTTGGTGGAGGTGTTAACCAAGTCGATAATATAGGGCGTTTGAAATGACTATGCACAAGACCATCCTGCAAATTAGCAGATCTCCTGCTAGTGATACTTGGAGTACCTTTTAGAATTTTAACAAGGTCATCATCAGATCTTAAGATGTACCAATGTTTCATGAAAATCTTCTTGATCTCATGCCACCTGTAATTATAGGTTCCAATGCAACGAACCTGTGTATTAGGTGGTTTCATATTTGGGCCCAGTAATTGTGCTCTGTCACTGTCTCTAGCGCGATGATATGCGTTTTTCAATGTAGACATTGAGTATCCCCTATCTAAGAACCGCTCTTTCAGGTCCTGAGCCTGTATGTGAAATTCTCTCAAAGTGGAACAATTACGGCGTAATCGCAGGTATTGTCCAATAGGGATACTATTGACTAGAGATGGAGGGTGGTGGCTGGTAGCCGCCAAAAGACTGTTTGTGACCGTCTTTTTTCTAAAGATTGTGGTTTGCACATTGCCATCTGGGTCCTTGCTTATTTTCAAGTCCAAGAATGTTATCTCAGTTGCATTGTACTCAAAGGTCAATTTTAGGTTCAAATCATTAACATTCAATAGAGACACAAATTCAACCAATATAGTGACTGGACCATGCCAGATCAACAGTATGTCATCTATGAAACGAATCCATCTATATCATCTATAAAACGTGAGGCTGAATGGATATACAAGTTAAAAACATTGTACCCTCAAGGGTTAAATGAGGGTTTTACATATACTCCATTTATCTGATCATCAGTTGAGTTGACATCATGTTTGCCTATCCACAAAATGTCTCATTTAAATAATTACAATATATATGTTATTTATTGTACACACTCCCTAAGCTGACTGGCAAGCAAGCAAGTATCTCTTGGATCATGGACTAAGTATAGTTTAATATGCATTTCATCCAGTACATGTTTGAATACCTTCAGCCTGCAATGATTAAGCTTGGCCACATATCACAGAATTGCTATTCAGTATCTGCCACTACGGCATGGGTTCATAAGCCTCATAGACGCCTACATGCATGAGCCTTTTCCCCATATGCTGGTGATTCTTTTAAACCTTTTTTAGACCTTATAGTATTGTTTGAAATTAGTGTGTACTGCACCGACACACTTTATTCGAGCAAATACCCAGTATGTACCTGGCAGATACCTGGAATGCGCCGCTCCTCACCTCTGACAAGCCCCGTTGCGTTTGCCTTCCCAGCCTGGGTTCATGCCTGGCTGACGGGCGGCTGATCTGTTAAATGATAATGATTAGGATTTAATAGGCTGCAATGCTTCGCGTGTCTACCAGATGGCATAAATTCATGAATTGTAATGCAGTATATATATATATACTGTGCAGTATTGCAGCCAGCGGGAATAAAATGCTTCAATCCCTGCTTGGAAAATACCTCAATGCACTCGGGCAGAAAACAGTCACAAACCTCAATACACCCGGGTATACCCGAATTCGTGGGACTAGCCGAGCTCGAATAAAGTGTGTCGCCAGTGTACCTCTTTATTAACCGCTGTTCTAACATACAGTTCCCTACTGATCGGTATAAGCGTTGCACAAGCCCTTCATTGGCCCGCGGGTTGCTATGGCAACCTATGACGCTATATAACATGCTTCCGCAATCAGCTGGTTATCACTCGCCCCTGAAGAATCTCCGTCAAGGAGGGAAACGCGTAGGGCGTTTTTGGCGTGGTGACGTCAGCGCGAGGGATCTGAGAGAGACTGGTAGTATTGTTACTTTGTGTTTGTGCTCTCTGCTGGTGCTCATTTTAACGTGTTCGTATCCAGGCTTAACCAGGTTCTGTTCACTCAGTGGTTCTTTGCTGAAGCCTGTCTCTGTACTGTGATTCACTGTGTCACTTTACCTTGTAGCTAACAGACATCACTGTAACTGCAAATTGTTGCGATTTATCCGGTATTTAACATCATTACTGCTAGCCTGCCAGCATCTGCTGTACACAGACACCTATTCATGCATGAATTGTTCTATGAATTGGTAGAAGGTTATGTGCACAGGGATTTTGCTGAGCATAAGTCCTCACGGTATTGATTATATATTGACGGCTTGTTTAATAACCACAGTAACAATTTATTTACTGCTTTAATAATTAGCAGAGTGTTCAGTATCAGTTTTTTTCTGTTTTTTTATTACTAATAGCTGTCCTGTTATACTATCTATGTAGAGTGATTGTTAAACGTCATTGGGCGCAGAATCAATCCACGTACCACCAACCTGTCATTGAGTTGCACATACAGTGATTATAACTAACAGCTTAAATATTATATTTAGTAGCAGGACACTGATTTGGGCTATTTATCAATACAGGTTGGGTGCTCGGTACGCTACGCCACATGACGCACAATACTCACATACAGGGCAAGCATTTCTGAGCTTTCTCAGCTGAGTAACCCACTCCCCAATTAAGGCCAATTTGGTATCACTGCTTTTGCTAAGTACTATTAGGCACTAGCATACCTTACTATATACCTTGGCTATCTATCATCTCCTCATTCCCTCCCGCCACAGTACATTATATGTAGTTAATATTATCACTTTATGTTAAGAACTTATTTTACTCTATTTACCTATTAAATGTTAAGTTTTAATGCCTAGGAGTGCACTTCCAAATGAGCTTCTAGTTGCTAAGTGGTGGCAATAAATATGTCTTCACTTCTCAGCTGTAGTTAATTCTAGTATATTCAGCTCATCAGTTGCACCCACCATCAATCTTGACGGCTCAGGCACTATCATATTACTATCACATTATTTGATTTAGTGAGCATTATATTTCCTTTTTTGTTTTTCATATCATTATCCAAGTCTACCATAAAGAGAAGACTTCACGAGAGCAAATACAGAGGGTTCACCACGAGGTGCAAACCATTCATATGCCTCAAGAATAGAAAGGCCAGATTAGACTTTGCCAAACAATATAAAAAAAAGCCAGCCCAGTTTTGGAACAGCATTCTTTGGACAGATGAAACAAAGATCAACCTGTACCAGAATGATGGGAACAAAAAAGTATGGAGAAGGCTTGGAATGGCTCATGATCCGAAGCATACCACATCATCTGTAAAACACGGTGGAGGCAGTGTGATGGCATGGGCATGCATGGCTTACAATGGCACTAGTTCACTAGTGTTTATTGATGATGTGACAGAAGACAGAAGCAGCCGGATGAATTCTGAAGTGTATAGGGATATATTGTCTGCTCAGATTCAGCCAAATTCAGCGAAGTTGATTGGACGGAGCTTCACTTTACAGATGGACAATGACCCAAAACATACTGCGAAAGCAACCCAGGAGTTTTTTTAAGGCAAAGAAGTGGAATATTCTGCAAAGGCCGAGTCAATCACCGGATCTCAACCCAATCGAGCATGCATTTCACTTGCTGAAGACAAAACTTAAGGCAGAAAGACCCACGAACAAACAACAACTGAAGACAGCTGCAGTAAAAGCCTGGCAAAGCATAACAAAGGAGGAAACCCAGCATTTCGTGATGTCCATGCATTCCAGACTTCAAGCAGTCATTGCCTGCAAAGGATTCTCAACAAAGTATTAAAAATGAACATTTTATTTATGATTGTGTTAATTTGTCCAATTACATTTGAGCCCCTGAAATAAGGGGACTGTGTATGAAAATGGTTGCAATTCCTAAACGTTTCATACAATATTTTTGTTCAACCCCGTGAATTAAAGCTGAAAGTCTTCTATTGCATCTCGGTTGTTTCATTTCAAATCCATTGTGGTGGCGTACAGAGCCAAAATTATGAAAATTGTGTCACTGTCCAATTATTTCCGGACCTAACTGTATATATGTGTGTGTGTGTATACACACACACACAGTATATATCTACATCCGGCTATTATCTTTCTTTTGGCCCTAACAGTATGTCATGTTAAACACAGGCACTGTGAGGGATAAGCTCTCTAATGAAGGCAGAGCTTGTTGTTGCAGGCTGGATTGTATTGTATTGTATGTCATTATTTTTATAACACCATTAATGTACGTAGCGCTTCACAGTAGTGATACACGTGACAATCATATAAATAACAAATAATACAAATAACAGATCATGGGAATAAGCGCTTCAGACATAAAAGTAACATTTTGCAAGAGGAGTCCCTGCTCCGAAGAGCTTACCATCTAATTGGTAGGTAGGAAGAACGTACAGAGACAGTAGGAGGGCATTTGGCTAAGTGCGTCTACAGGGGACCAAGCTTTATGTATCAGGTGTATAGTATTAGCCACGGTGCTACTCATGCTTCTTTAAGAAAGTGTGTCTTACAGTGGATATAGAGGGTGCTAGTCGGGTATTGAGGGGAAGAGCATTCCAGAGGTGTGGGGCAGTCAGTGAGAAAGGTTTAAGGCAGGAGAGGGCTTTAGATACAAAGGGGGTAGAGAGAAGACATCCTTAAGCAGAACACAAGCGTCGGGATGGTGCATAGCGAGAAATTAGGGCTGAGATGTAAGGATGGGCGAAGAATGTAAAGCTTTAAAACTGAGGAGGAGAATTGAGTGCGAGATGCGAGATTTGATAGGAAGCCAGGAGAGTGATTTCGGCAGGGGAGATGCTGAGACAGATTTAGGAAAGAGTAGAATGATTCTGGCAGCAGCCTCATTTAGGATAGATTGTAGGGGAAACAGGTGAGAGGCAGGAAGGCTGGACAGCAGGAGGTTACAGTAATCGAGACGGGAGAAAATGAGGGCCTAAGTCAGCGTTTTAGCAGTCGAGCAACAGAGGAAAAGGCGTATCTTTGTAATATTGCGGAGGAAAAACAACAGGTTTCTTATACGTTTTGAATGTAAGAGGAGAATGTGAGAGAGGAGTCAAGTGTGACCCCTAGGCAGCATGCTTGGGCTACTGGGTGAATGATAGTTCTTCCAACAGTAATGTGGAAGGAGGTAATAGAGCCAGGTTTGGGAGGAATGCACTGTTGCTGTATCCAGGGACGGGCCTAACAACAACCAGAGTGTCATCCTTGGGGAGGATACTGGCTGGGTCACATGCCTATGATGTGATATGCCTGTCAGTATCGGACCTGCCCTATTATGGGGCAGGGTTACAAGCCCCTCCCCTGGGGTACATAAGCTGACACTCTCCCAGAAGTCAGGGCTCTCTCCCCTCCCCCTGTGGAGTGGGAGCATTTTATCCTTTATCCTATCAGGGGGTTAAGGAGCCGAGAAGGGGCCTCAAGCCCTGTGGGTGCTACTTCAGGTAATGTGCCTGTTCTGGATATCTACATGCTGCTAATAAAGACCAGTTGAACTATACGTTGTGGCTACTTGTCTAGACTACTATCTGATGTTGCCAGTGTGGACCATCCTGGCTGCACCAGGATCCTCATTGGCTGGAGGCGCTGTGCTATGACTGATCATCACTGAGAACCTGTCCTGATGTCTCCCCATACCACTGTGGAGTTCTCAGGGCCTTCTGTTCAACCTCACAGGTATACACAGAAACCAGAATACATGATAGCTCTATGATCTCACTTAGGGTGGGGGAGAAAGTGATATATATGTAGCGCACTTTCCCCCACCCCTGGGAGATGTGTGGCTACGGTGTGTGAAAGTGGTGCAATGCCTGCTGGTGACCAGGAGATCTGCGCCTCCACTGCTGGGAACCTGGTGGTACAACCGAGTAATGCTCGGGAGCACCTCTAACTGTACGGGACTCTATTGTGTAGAATGACCCAGTTACAGGACACATAAGAAGTACACACGTGTTATAACGGAACAGTTTTTCTATGAACAGAGGAAGATATTATACAGCCTACCCACCAGACCACACATGGCTGTATCTTCCCACTGGAGTCACTGTCCCCACAGTACCTAGGGGCCCCTGGGCACCCAACCAACTCGGTGTGCACAAAGTCAATGCCCCCTTCCAATGTGTGGTACAGCGCTGCCCACTATAGTGTTTGTTGGTGCACGTGCTACGTTGGGTACCTGCCGGGTACGCAGATGCTGTATATGGGATCCACAGATTCAATATGTCCTCCGCGAAGCCTCCGCGTCTGCGTTGGGTGGGTCCCACAGGGAGTGTACCCCCGTATGTAATGTCTCTTTGTTTCAGGTGTCTGGTCCCAGATCACCTGAGGCCAGGATGCAGCCACGTCCTGGCTGTGTCCCTCACTCTGGTACTACAGGGGCAGTGTCCCTATTGATGAGACTGTCCCTGCAGCAACCACAAGCTGAGGGGAGTCGGGGTCTAGCTGGGGCCTAACGGGGTCTCCGGCTTAGTGCAGGTGCCACAGTCACCTGCACACCAACACCCTATCCTGATGGTGTCCCAGCTCCGACTGCTGGCATGGTTTCTGCACATGGAATGTATTGCTTTGCTTCCGGGCATCCTAGCAGCCCTATTGGCTAGATTCCCCCATGTGGTGCTGCAGCCCCTGTGCATTATGGGGCTTGTAGTCCCTGCGGAGCCCTTCAGGAGGAAGGGCCGCCGCTATCTCCTGACTGTGCATGCGCAATCCTTCTATTTGCCGCCGGGTGCCCTGCTGCGCATGCGCGAGCCTTCCCGTCATGGCGGCGACCTGCAGCAGCGCTCCCCGCGAGTATCCGGCGACCCACTCGCCCGGCAACAACCTCCTACAGCCACCAGAGGTGCGCCCACCCCGCACCGGCACCCGCATGCCCCCGCAACGCTTCCGGCACCCGCCACCGCAGCAGGTAACGAGGTTTACGGGGGGGGGGGGACCAGGGGTACCCGGGTTACATACATACATACACAATAATCAAACCAAAAATGGAGCACCTCAAGGTCTTAGTAAGGTAGTCGGAAGGGCTCAAAAGGAAGCGAGACTCAAGACACGTCTCACAAATTTGCTATTTATTCCACATTGCTGATTGAATTCATGTTTGTATTAATGATGTTTGCTTCATGTAAAATAACACTCTGCTTCTAGCATCGTAGGCTATAGCCGCACACGTTAATTTTTTGCACACTAATTGTTTCCTATAAAGATCTATGGAAATCTGTTAAATAAAAGAAAGGTCCATAAATGTATTAGATGCCAAATATGATTATTCTTTCATGCATGTTGTTGCCTCAGTAGTCATTTGAAACAATTATTCCATAGGATTCAAAACAGCTTTGCTCTTATAACTAAAGCTTTACCTTCTATACTAGAGAACTTGCAAGTTGCAACATATTACTTTGCAGTGAATTAAAGGCCATTCAGAGTGCCAGACCACATCATCTGTTATCTGTTTGTTCAGGCAATGATGTCCCCTCTTTCCCAACAAAAGCTGAAGCACTGCCTGTTGCAAGCTTTATCTGTAATCATATGGCTTTTAGCCGCAAATGACCAAGCAAGATGTATTACTGTAAAGAGCCTGATGTAGCGTAAGTACTGTCTTTTCAGTTATAAGATAGAATGCGTCTGCAAACCAATATGGAGTGTCTATTCTTATGCAAATACAAGTTCTGTTTCTTTCCTAATCTAACTTGTTGTTTGTTTTAGGTAAGGTATTTTCAGACAATGTCTCTAATGTGATATTATTATTTAACATGCTAGCTTCCTATTTTCTGCTGTCTTTCCTATAGGATAATAATTTATTAGTTGTTAAAAAAACAAAACAAAAAAAACAAAAAACCCAATTGATATTTACTCAACTTGATATTTACTACAGACTAGATTTTCCACATCCCTTTGAAGGGAGATATTGGGGGTTATGGGTGAAAGGGCACAATGTACCTTATTGCCATAAAGAGTATCCTTCAAGACTAGATACTGATCATACTGTACATCTCTGTAAGAGTCAAATTATTTATGTCAGTTTGCTTGCTATTCTATTTTGAGGGTGATTATGAGAGGAGATAGGAAGGAGTTAATCAACACACACACACACACTCACACTATAGTGAAATGTATAACATTTTTGTGACAGATCCCATCCCTTGGCACAGATTCCTCTGACTATGTTGAAATATAAATCACCGTGATAGGATTATTATTCTAGTTGGTCCAGTTGCAAGCCAAAAACACATCGATTAGGCATCTACTGTATACAGACTTTTGATGGCCTTTATGTATAGCCCCAGTTGATCTAATATATCATATAGAAAATGGGGGGCAAATACAAACATAGATTTTTTTTTAATGGGGTTTATACAGCAACATCTTAGAGTGTTTTGCTCTGGGACATTATGCATCAATAAATAATCATAAACTGACAGTCTTCTTGTGCACGATCCCACCAGTCAAGGCTCAAAAAAACCCTGAGTTCAGTTAATTAATTTTAAAAATGTGTCAACACAGGAATTCCTTGTCATAAACTGCTGGCACTTACCAATTAGCATCACTAATGTCCGAGTAAATACTAATGTGCTGCACTAATGTTGGAATTATTGATAGCCTTCAGGAAGTACTGTAACTTTACAACCAAAGTATGGTCATGTTACTGTGAAAATGGAAGGCTACTTAAAGTCTCATCTTTAACCCGACAGTATGTGAAATATTGTAGTGTATTCAACTCTAATGTTCCAGAAATTGGAGTTGTAGAAATGTTGCATACCCAAAAGAATAAATGAGAACATCTTGCACCATAGTAATGTTCCTCTTATTAAAGGATGTTGTGGTCTTCGTTTTTTATGTTCTTACTGTGCTGGGACATTTTGGCGAATATTGCCTGGACAAGGTGACTGCCTTGTAGCAATGACGAGGTGATCAAGCTCCAGGAGATATAATACCCTTTGTAAGAGAAAAAAACAAATAGACTGTGGCAGCATACTGTTTTAAAACAGAAAAATTATGTGAAATCTTATATGTATTTTGTGTGTAATAAATCAGTTCTGTAGTATTAGATAGTGTCTTTTGAAAAGAAAATGCAACTCTTGATGCCATTTTGAATGAGTTGTAATATACAGTACTGATAATCCTTTGATTTCTATAGCAGGCTTTAGCGCTCCTCCCCAGCAGTGCAAGATCTTTGTAACACTTTCCGGTTTGTGATAATTTGTTGCCAATATTCCCAGCAATTTCAGCTGCAGACTGTAACAATAGATAATGTTACCTTAGTAAGCTAAGGATACATTATAGCTGCTGAGTTACACTGACTGAAGTAATAATTGGAACTGAAAGGCAGCCATTTAGTTAGGCACACAATCAGGATTGTTTGATTTATAATAGGAGCACTAAACGATTGCCAGCTTAGGTAAGCATGTCGAATTATACATTATCACATACTTTGCCTATATAAATAAGACAAGAGGGGGGTGGGTGTTGGGATGTAATATCGCTGCTGCTTTCAGCTGTATGAGCACCTAAAACAGTCAGCGAATAGCCAGTCATCCAGTATTGAGTAACCAATGGGTGAGACATTCTTTTTTTCTTTTTCTTTTTAAATATCAGTGATGCTGAATTGGCTCAAGCTATCAAAATGTGTCACTTTATGAAGTACATATGTGGTATAATAATATAACAAAGCATAGCGTATCATTTTCACTTTTTAAAGGACATGCACTGGTAGATCATTGACAAAAGAACCACAATATTTTTTCCAGTGGTGTCTATAATATATAATGTTAAGTTGGGAGCAATATCTGAACTGATGCAAACTTAGAAGCATATCGTCCCACCAACTCCAGTTTTGCAACATTCTGCAGTTAAATCAAACCAGACTCACTTTTTTTCCACCTGTGTTAAATGCCGTCCATTGAAGCTTTAACTTTTTTGAAGTTTATGGTAAAATACGGATAGAGGAAGAAAAGAATCAACCACAAGCATAACACAGAGCAAAGAAACGGACATAGCGTTATTTTATTGGACATCTGTGTGAAGTCAGGACGTGGAGCAGACAGCTCCATTACCAGAGGTCACAAGGGTTAGATAGGGAAACTTCTCATCTTATTGCTGCTACTAATTATGTGTCCCGATTTCCTCTTTCCTTTTTCCTCACATGTTTAATAGGGGGCGAAAGGGATTTCCTGCCAGTGTGATGACTTCACTCCATGTGCAGACACTTTCCATGAATCCTCTTAGCACACTGATTAGTAGCAGCTACTGTAATTATCTCATCTTTTGGTTAAAAAAGTATCAATACACATCATTTAGAAAGTAAGTGGACGTTTGCAATGTATTCTAGTTTTCTATAACAAAATATAATAGAAAATGGAAATAATAATAATACGGCAATTTAAACATGGATGTACTTTTGCAACAAAAATCAGGACTGTAATATAAAGCCAAATTAGTGCAATAGTTTCAGTGCATTATTTAGCTGTATAACTCTCTTTTACCTTAGAAAAAATAAAGGTCTCTACCGTGTTGATGTTTTTGGGCCTGCAATAAGAGGAGGGTACTGTACAGGCATATCCCGGTTTAAGGACACTCACTTTAAGTACACTCGCGAGTAAGTACATCTCGCTCAATAGGCAAACGGTAGCTCGCGCATGCGCCTGTCAGCACGTCCTGAACAGCAATACCGACACCCTACCTGCACTGAAGCTGTGCGCAAGCGGGGAGACTATAGAGCCTGTTACAAATGCGTTATTTATATCAGTTCTGCACGTATATGACGATTGCAGTACAGTACATGCATCGATAAGTGGAAAAAAGGTAGTGCTTCACTTTAAGTACATTTTCGCTTTACATACATGCTCCGGTCCCATTACTTACGTTAATGCGGGGTATGCCTGTACTTCCCCAAAGTAGTATTTTCTTTATTGATGTTGGTAAAGATTTTGAGACTAGGCAGAAGTCCTCATCTTTTACTATTGAACAGCTCAACCTTGTGCAGTCAGATTAGTCATTTTCGGGGGATGGGGAAATATTTTCCAAACACGAGATAACTTTATTAAGGTACTTGTATAGTATAAATTAGGGTGGAGCACAATACCTACAAATACTGAATCTTTACTTTTGTACTTACAAATAGTAGAGGGGTAACATATTTGTGGGACTCAGGACAAAACAATAGTTCAGAGCCCAACAAGCCCAGATGCAGATAGGGCTCTTTTTTCTGCCCTTCTCTACTCCTACATTAAATGACCCTCCTAGATATTTTTGCAGCATTTCGTTTGTAAGACTCATCGGTATCACAACCTTACTGCCCTTGAAAATTATCACTTCTGTCACTGAAGGTTTGTGTCTGCAGTTCCAGTTATCTCTTACTCTTGCAGAAAATTGTCTTTTTTTTTTTAATCAGGCCACCCTTTAATTATGACATTTGCAATGATCCTTAGCGATTCATCCTTTTCTTTTTCTCGTTTGATTCTTTGCAGTTGGTGGTTGGCTATGGGATTGACCCAACAATTAGATCAACATCAACTTGCATCTTTGTTTCTGATGTCTTATTGTGCATTAATAGAGAGTCACTGCTCTGGAAAGTACCAATTCTGTAAAAATGAATTTACCTGGCATATATAATAAATTGCATCATAATTCTGTCTTTTTATCATCATGCTTTGAATCCTTAAAGTGAAGTCATTTAGTGGTTTACCAAAAAAGGCTATCAGGGGCTTGGGATCTGTTTCTGTTAACAGACAAAATATCTATAAAAGCTCCTTCTCAATTCGTGGATAACAGGCTTACCCATCAGTTAGTGATCTGGAGGCATAAACCACAGGTTAACAATCATTGTGCTTCTGGATAATTATTGCACCCAACCCTAATTGTGATGCATCTGCTGATTTTTTTTATAGGGCATCCTGGTGCATAAAACTTAAACAATGCACCAATTATTATTATTTCAAAATGTGATTTCTCTAGACAGCATAACCCTTCATGTTTAGTTTCTAGGAGTGTCCTCACTGGTGCTCTTTGTTGATAGATTAGGAATACACTTTCCATTATACTTCTCCGTGTGGAAGAACCGCTGAGCATCCTTCTTTGATTGCTGATGAGGCATCATCCAGTCTGACACTTTTCTTTTGTCAGGTTTTATACCTTCATTGGAAAAAAAAATCACCAATGAACATTCATTCTTTAAAAATGAATTTTTCCCTATTAAATCTTTTCAGTTTTAGTTTCCTTTTGAAGTCTACAATCATGCTCTTCTTTAGTTGAACCCCAAATAACTGTCATCCATGGACATGTTAACACCCTCAATATGTTCATAAATCATATGTTTGATTTTGTGATATACCTCTAGTGCTGAAGCTATGCTAAAAGGTAAATATAAGAAACGGTATGTTCCTACGGGGTATTAAATGTACATAGTTTTGCATTTCCTTTTGTTAGTTTCAGCTGCCAAAATAAAGAAGAATCTATTTTACGGAAAAACTGCATTTGAAAAGAGACATTGACTGTCAGATAATAATAGTTTGTTCTTGTATAGCGCTGCTAGTTTTACATAGTCCCTGCCCTGTGGAGCTTACAATCTATTTTTTGGTGCCTGAGGCACAGGGAGATAAAGTGACTTGCACAAGGTCACGAGCCAACACCAGGAATTGAACCAGGTTCCTCTGCTCAGTGCCAGTCAGTCTTTACTTACTGAGCCACTTCTTCTCCCTGTTAATACAGAGTTCATATCACACCTGGTGAAAAAGGTTTTACTGCAATTTTATGACCGAAGTCATCAAAATTGCAAGGTTTTTCTTACTTGACGTGATGCAGAAATTAACGTGACCGTTAATAACACATTAATTCCCGCATCTCGGTCACATTACTAATATTTCTACGATAGTCTTCTGTAATATCAACTATAACAGAATCCTATGGTAGACATTACATTACCATGTTTGGTGCCTGTGGCTATCATGGTATGCCAAAGGCATGAACAGGGTTAATACACAAAAAAACTACACTACCTACACGCCTTGGCTACCTTAGTGTAAAGTAAAGTATTGCTATGTTATGCTTTACTAACCGCTAAGGTAAACAAGGGGTTAACCCCTACTACTACCCCCACGCCCCCCCGGGCCTTTGGCCGGGGTATTTTTTGTTTATGCTATTGAGCCGTGGATTGTTTTTTTTAATGGTTTTATTTATTTAATGGTTTATTTTTTTTTATTGCACCCGGGCCTCAGATTGTTTTTTATGGTTTTTGCTTACGGTTGGGAATCGGCCCTTTATTGGATTGGTCCCAGAGGGCTTCCGTCCTGAAGATGAGGATGGACTTCATCCAGTGTGGGTTAAGTAGTCTAGTAGAGAGTGACTAATTCTAAATGAGTATTGAGTAGTTCAGTAACAACAATAAGTAATTAACACCAACAGTCAGAGAGGCTGACTCTCTGAGATAAACTAAAGTTAGCCAAGGTTTTGTTGCTGCATAATTAGTGTTCACCCACCAACACCAGTGCCACCACCAACACCAAAAAGGTGCACATATGCCATCAGATTAGTTATATTTTATTTTGACCATCTAGTGGGGGACCAAACAAGCCAGCACCCAAACGTGCTATGCCAGACAGAGGTACACCATAACATCAAGGTTGGAACAGATATTGGGCACCTGGCACTGCAGGCCGGCCAGCGGCCATCAATGAAGTAACCTCCAGGTTGGCTTTGGCACAGTTCTTGACTTGTTTAATAATATGTATATGTATATGTGTATATATCTTCCAAAACTAGTTACTGTTCTATCTCTCAGTAACGCACGAGTGGGAGAGATGGGATGGAGGGCCCAAACAAGGACATATTGCTATTTTATTATTTAGATTTTTAACCTTACGATGAGAAAGTCTTCATCATTTAGTGCACCTGTCTTGTTACCACATTGACAACCACCTAATTGTTTGAAAGGGTTTTTACTACATTATGCTGTGAATTTCTTGACACCTTTCTTGCTGTTTTGTTATTCTATTGTGTACTCCACCACCACTAATTATTGCACTTCTCACCAGCCCATGGGGTCCAGTGTTGAGTAATTCAGTGAAAGAAAGTGAGAGTCTGACTGAGACAATTGAAGCTACTGCAGTGAGCGCAGTGACTAACGGAGTTGCCAATGTCCATTCCAAACTGTATCAACATGATTAACTATATAAATTTGTTTTACTTTGTTATTTAACTTTAACAAACTTTTTTTGTATTTTCTTTTTTGTTCTCGCTGTTATTTTTTGTAAAAAAAATAACTTTTTTTTAAAAAACAAAATGAAGGGGGGAGGGGGGGAACAAAGAGAGAACGGAGGAGGGTAGGGTCAGTAGCTGCAACACTGCAGGACAGCAAAAACAGGAGTCCTCAAGCCATGTCAGAGAAAGAGGCCATGTAGGAAGCAGCAGAAGCAAATAGAATGAGGATGTGCATTTTGGAGATGAGAAAAATAAAATATGATTGTGGAACCTCCAACACCATCTAAACAATAATAATAATGGTGCTCCACAACACAACCCCACACATTAAAAATGGCAAAGATGCAACCAGCGTCAGTAGCTAGTACAAATTTGTCATGATGAGTGTCAATTAATTCCATATTCTGTATAGTGACAGACTCCGACAGTAAAGGATGAGGGCAAGGAATGAGAGAAAGAAAAATTAGGCCAGAGTAATTGAATTAGTACTGAGCCAAATGCTTTCAAGGTGGGGATGGAAAGGACGAAGGAGCACCATTACCACGTAAATTGACATGGTGCCACAACTGGGACAGAATAATCAGCGCACGTAGAGTCCGACCATGGCCACTCCAAATAGGGAAATTGCTGGGGGTGGTATAGCCTCAAATGCTTACCGATGGTCCATATCCACGTCTCATCAACTACCTCACCTCTACCAACGTGCCAATAGTAAATGCATTGCACCCTCACAGAATCCCAGGTGAAGGGATATAATGCATGGTCTGTAGCATAAGACGCTGTCCCACTCGGAAGCCTACTTTGTCTTGCTTTCTCTCCCAGATCTGTTGTCTCTGGGGTAGTGGTGGTGTGGAATGTGGGGGAGGAGGATGTTCCAGAAAGTGGGGATATGGGTGGTGAAGCAACAGAGACACTTTTAACAGAAGCGGCTAACTTTGGAGCCTTTGGATCATCACATCTGGAGACACGTGATGACAAACAGGTTTGCTGGTGCCGCCTCTCTCAAAGGTCACTGTAATTGTTCTGCATATGTTGCGGACACCACTTGTTTCCAGGTGGCATCTACTCCTGCTCCTATGCACCACTGCACCACAAAGGATGCAGTGTACCAACACAGTATCACACACTGAACCATAGCCGGGCAATTGAAACACTTCCTCTGGCAGATGAACACCACGAATGCCATCTTGGGGACACCACATAACATCTTTGAGAGGCACATCCACGTTCCTCTACCTCACCTTCTCCAAGAGGCTTCTCGCTAAGTTCAGAGGAGCCACCTTCACTACCATCAATGTCACACTCAACCTTTCCAACCTCGACTGATGCACCCCCTGGCCCAGACAGCAGTCACAACCTCCTCACTGGGGAAAGCACTCCCTGCTCTCCCCCACTCTTCCTACCTGCAGTTCCTCCTCCTGAACCCTCACATCCCCACCTGCTGATGCTTCTTCTGCCCCAGCTAGAGCAGAGGTAGCAGCAGTAGAGGCGCTGGACATGGCATAGACCCGGGTACACTGAATCAAAACCTGTCATGGCGGAACACAACAGGCTAGAACTGGACCCTGGATGAACAAAAATAGACAATCTCAGCTCAAAGAACTGCAAGGAAATATCAGAACTAGGGAAGTCCTGTGGTGTAGTATATATGTATATACTGGGTACTGTCATCAGCAATAGAAATGCAGGTACTGTATACTGGATGGTAATGGTGAGCCAGTGCTTACTGTCTGGAGATCAAGACTATCAGCGTTTTTATGAGGAATGAGCCTTTGCGTTCGTGTAGTACAACCAGTGGGGGTGTGCATTTCGGAGGATAAATGAACTACTTCTGAATCCCCGCTCTGTGTGGAAGTTCCTTCTCGATCTCTGCAGTCCCGATGGGGACCAGGTTTGACGGAGGCACCGTCTCCGTCAAACCTGGCTATGAATATCCATTGTAACGAAGCCTGGAAAGGTGCTGCGCATCACTCCAATCAAAAACCAGGATGCAGTGAAGCAACGGAGAATTGATGGAACTGTGGACCCAGGAAAAAAGCATCAACAACTCACTGGGTAAGTAAACTGATTCAAAACCCTGACACCGGCCTGACTTGCATGAACAGAACGTGTGCTGCTGCATTTACTGATCGCACACCTGTTCAAACAACAGAACAGATGGGCTTTAGCACTGGAAGCATCAACAATCTATCACTACACAGATAGAAATCACCTGAGGTCAACCGCAGAGGAAATAGCTGCTGACAAAGGTGGGCCTGGTAGAAACTCTCCAACAAACAGGCAATAGCGTAAAAATCTTCAGGACTACCTGCTTCCTCTAAGACAGATCTACTTCCAAAAGTGAGGTTGAAGAAGGTATAACCTCCCCCAAGCACAACCTGTTTCTCTAATACAGACTGAACAGCTGATTCAAGAGGCATGCACAAAACAAGGGGTACAGCCACAGTACTACTATGGTGTGTTTTTCTGTTGCAGTTTTGTTATATTTATTTTTGTTTATGCTGCACAGGGTTTATGATTACGGTGGGGAAAAAAGAAGGTTTACACCAAGTTTAGGGTTGCCAGGTGGCTTGTCCAAAAATACTGGGCACAATACTAAATATGCGAGACCCGCCCCCTCTCCCAATA
Organism: Ascaphus truei; assembly: GCF_040206685.1. Lineage (NCBI taxonomy): Eukaryota > Metazoa > Chordata > Amphibia > Anura > Ascaphidae > Ascaphus > Ascaphus truei. The sequence continues at coordinate 194,431,713 of NC_134483.1, read as the reverse complement.
CATATAAAAATATACCCCCTCTCAATACATATAAAAAATACCCCCACATACATATAAAAATACCCCTCAATACATATACAAAATACCCCCACCCCCAATACATATTTAAAAAAATACAGCCCCACCCCCCCCCCCAATACACAGAAAAAATACCCAACCCCCCAATACATAGAAAAAAATACCCCAACCCCCCCCAATCCATAGGAAAAATACACACCCAATACATATAAAAATCAGACTAATCTTGGGGATGGTCTCAGGTCATACCCGGTCGCTGCGGGGGGCCATTGCTGCTGGGGGAGGGGTGGTCGCTTCGGGGGGGCCAGCGGCTGCAGGATAGGGGCTGGGCTGGTAGCTGTGGGGAGGCCGGTGGCTACAGGATGGGGGGGGGGGGCGGTGGCTGCTGAGGGGGGGTGGTGGCTGTGTGGGGGCCGTTGCTGCGGGGGGAGGCGGTGGACCAGTTGCTGCGGGGGGGCCGGTGACTGCTGCAGGGGGGCTGGTGGCTGCAGGATGGGGGGTGGGCCGGTGGCTGTGTGGCGGCCCTTGCTGCGGGAACGCGGTGGACCAGTGGCTGCGGGAGGGCCGGTGGCTGCAGGGGAGCGGGGTTGCTGCGGGAGGGCCGGTGACTGCGGGAGGAGGGGGTTTGCTGCTACGGGGGGCCCGATATCCTTTCATTTTATACTGGACGTAGGGGCAAAATACCGGGCTGTCCGGACACCTGGCAACCCTAACCAAGTTATATATTTGTTTTTTTCTTACCTGGGTGAGAGAGAAAACAAGCAGTAGGGGAGAAAAAAAAGCCTAATTTTAAAAACACTGTTGCAGCAACACCCAGCACAGTGAGGCTATTAACTCCCTCACTGCCATACTATAACAACACCGAGCTACTCCTACTCCTGGTACCAGGAAAAGCAACTGATATCTACTGCTATTCTACCTGCACTGCTAACTGAGGCTAAGGAAAATCCCTCCTCGTCTCACAGGAGGGACACCAGCAGACTGCCTCCTGCCACTACTCTCCATAACGGGGAAAAAAAAAGTCTCTCTCCATGCCTGCTCTCACCACCTGTGCCTGCCGGTCCCTGCTCCCTCTCTGCGTACCCACACACAGGACGGCTTTTAGAATTTTCCTGCCCATTGGCTTTTGTCCCCCTGGCCTCCTCCTCTTGCAGCGTCCCGATGCCTTTCCGTTATAACGGGATGCCATGTGACGTCATGTTGTCATAGCAATGTGTCACTAGGTGACGTGACGCGACGCGGCATAAGTTGGAGGGCGATGCTCCAGGAGGAGGTAAGAGACCTGTACAGAGGCCCCGCGCTCTCCACCGGCATTCAGTTTAATGGTTGTGGGGAAGAGAGAGGGGCCTTTGTAACCGCAGCATCGGCCACCCCGAAATTTGCTGCCCCAGGCCCGGGCCTAACGCAGCTAACAGCCCAGTCCCACAGACCCTCCCGCCACAAAGTGCACAACAGTAAGAAAGTGGGAGGGGCTTAACACAAGCAGAAAATCCATGTGGAAGGAGACTGGCAGATTCAGGAGCATCCGTCCCAATTTGTTATTGCCCAATCCACCTTTGGATATCCACGCACCGACCGGATTTTGATTTAAATAACTGTGGGAAAATCTGCAAATGGTTTTTTTTTTTTTAAACGACTGCTCTTCTTACTGTGTCTTCTGCTTCCAGCACTGAAAACAACCCCAAAGTCACCCTCGCTCCTATTCAGCAAGTCTGACATCATGCTACAGTATGATCTGTGCAAGCTTATAAAATCAATAAAGCATTTCAATGAGAATTACAAACAAGCACCAGCCATATGGTTGTCAACACATCAATTTTTGTCTTTCTTCTTGTATAGCGCTGACAGTGTATGCATCACAGTACATAGACTTTTTGCAGGCACGAGTCCTTGCCCCGTAGAGCTTACAATCTATTTTTTGGTGCCTGAGGGGCACAGTGAGGTAAAGTGACTTACCCAAAGTCACACCGGGATTTGAACCAGGCTGGATGCTTTTACTCACTTCTCCCACGTCTTCCCTTGTGTTATCTGTCTGCCTGCAAAACGTGTCATTGTCTTTCAGCAGTCATAAAATCGCAGACTGTCAGCCTCGATTTTACGAGTTGAAAGGCTCAGATCCAAAGATGTCTGGTTACTTAGGGCTCAGAATGGGTCTTTATCAAAATCACTAACGGACGTTACTTTCCCTTAGGTTAACGCATGTCCACAACATTAATTATATGCAAAAAACAACAGCCATTGTATATCTCATTAGTTTAGGCTCAACATCACTTGCCTTAACTTCAAACAATATGGCTGGCGTTATGCACGCCTTACCTGAAGGTGGCATTAAATAATAAATCCCGGAGTTAACTTTACCGGACTTCTTATGCATATCACTAGCACTAACATCTGTTACAGTTAACGCAATTCCCTTTCCGGCTGGAAACATGACAACCTAACATTAGTAAGCTTTGAAGATGCATTTTTATGCGTGGAGATATACTGGTGCGCACTCGCTCTCTCTCATAAATTGTTAATGTGCAGTGGTATAGAGTATTTGCTTTGGTTGACTCACATGAGATGACATGGTCTTCTTGTGATGATTCTTCATATGATTCATGGCAATTGTGCACCTCAAAGGCTTGGGCTATACTGCATTAGCTGTTGATGTCAACCAGGTCCTTTGAAGGTTGTTGCAAAGTCTAAGTAGAGTATAGAAGTATAATGTCTTTGCAGGGGGACCAAAGCATTAACAGCAGGTGTGTAGTACTGTAATTGCAGTGCATGTGATTTATAAAACCAATGTATTGCTAGTATACAGAAATTGAATAAATCATTTTCGGCAGGACATACTAAACAGGAAATCCCTGTCTCACATGGGAGTATTTCTAGTTCAGTTTACAATTATTTAGTCAGGCAGAGAAAGCTAATTTCCGGGAACAATATTTTCATGCAGTCCTTTTCTGGTAAAAGTAAACAATTAGAGCATGCAGGAAACAACAGTCTTTCCTGTATAGGCACAAAACCATATGTATTTACCCCTTCAGCTCTGGGTGCTCGGCAAGCTGAAGGGGCAGATACACTTAGCAATATATTTTAGTTGCGATGAAGAGAAAGAGCTCTGTAATATAGCACCTTCTCAGGCACGTCTAGTGATTGATAATTTACCATAATCATATATTACCTTTTAAAATGTGAAAAACAGAAAGTGAATCCCTGCACTTCTCCCATTAGGCCAACAAAATATGGTGAAAAATATAAATAGTGAAACCTAAGTCTGTGTGACAAAGGAGACTTTTGGTTACATCTTTTCATCAAATCATGACAAACCTGCTAACCAACGTCAAGGTAAGCCTCAATAGCAGCTCCCTATGCTAAATACATACCAATTCTAGTGAATGATGTGAAATATGCCCTGGAGAGGTTAATTAACCAAACATATGCTTCTGTGACTTAGTGCAGTTAAAAACTGGTATATACCAGTAAAGATAATTGCATACAGTATAGGCAAGTCTTGGGACACTCACTACTTGTGAAATGGAAAGTGAACTTGCAGGGATCTTACTTGAACAGTATATACCTTGAAGGGAGGGGCTAAAACCCCCCACAAGCTACTCAATAAGCAGTTACAGGTAAATTGTATAAATGCATTAATCACACCCAATTAGTGGTGCCCACTGAAAGCGTGCTGCTAAGGATTTAATTCGGCCCAACAGAAAATGTAAAACAAATATATATATATACACCTTGCTTCTCCGTGTAAGGAGCATGCTGCTGGCAAAAAAATTGGCCATACATATGTGAAAAAACAGAAAGTGAATCCCTGTGATTCTTTTAAAGTGTACCGACTTTTCGTGCATTCAATGCATATGTCTGAATAAAACAACAATACATCATAAAGTATACAACACATACCATGAAGTAGATTTATGTAGCCAGGTCCCCTCTGGGTGTGTTGTGCCCCCCCTCACTGAGCTTACCTCTGCGGCGACCGGGAGGGATGCGGCCGGTCATGGGGGCATGTAGGGATCGGGCACGAGTGCACGCGCCTGCCCGTGTCCGGGGGAAGGAGGCGTGCGGGTGCCGGGCGCCGAGCGTGTCGGCAGGGACTCCTGGCGGCTCCTGCACAGGGGGCCGCCATCTTCTCCTTGCTTGCGCATGTGCAGTGAGTCCCTGCAGCCGGCGGCCAATACAGAGCATTGCGCATGCGCAGGTGAGGTGCACGCGAGGCGGCCAATGGGAGAATAGCTCCCAAGAAGACTACAGCCCCCAGCATGCACAGGGGCTAGGTTAAGTGGCGCCAGGGAGCCAATAGGGTTGCCTGAATCCCCTGCTCAGGGGATTGATACTTTTCGCGTGTGGAGACCACGCTAGTTCAGTCAGGACCAGGAAGAGCTAGGGGTAGGAGGTGAGTGCAGGGGTCTGTGACCCACTGCGTTAGGCCAGCAGCCCCCTAGGCCCCAGTTAGGTCCTGAGCCATATTACCAGTTTGTTGTGCTATAGGGACAGGCCCTAGATAGGGACTCTGCCCCATTATCTGTTTTGTAGTCAGGGACACGGTGCTACGCAGCGCAGCCCTGCAAGGTGGTTTCTGGGCTCAAGAACACCACCAAAGACACAGAGACTTACGGTGATATTATCCATGCCGGAATTCACCCCATGCGGTGGCGGATGACGACGTCAGACCGGATGGAATCCCTGTTGTAGTCTGCGGAACCCGGGGCCGGAGCCCCAGGCAGGTATCATTCTACAAGTGCACCAACACTGTACAGCAACGTAAGAAGCATGCCTAAAGGGCGGGGGTATCACTTGGGAACACTTACGTGGTAGAGTGGCCAAGGGCCCTGTATAGTACTCTTGGACACGTTGTTGGGGTACACGGTGGTTGGGAAGAATAATACTCTCAACGAGAGAGAGTATTGTTAAGATCCATATAGAGTATAAGTATACATATGTGCATGTGTACAGTAAAGACCGTTCTGTTTATACCAGTAAGTATTATTGTGTTGTGTCCTGTGAGGGACTCCTCCCGCTCCGTCGGGATCCCTCCCAGGTGGAGGCATTGCACCACGAGATGTTGTGATATATATATGTAACCCAGGCTCTCCATGCAGAGACTTAGGCTCCTGAGGGCCACACAGGTAAATACAGCATTAGTAGCGCCTGTATTCTCAGGGAATACCCGTTACATTTGGAGGCGCTGCTGAGATCAGACCTGGGGTGCCCTATTCCAGATCAATTGTTCGATCTAATTTCCATCATGTCCATGCCATCAAAGCAAGAGGTCCATGACTGGGCCTTAGCGTGCCGTATGTCTCCAAGGCGCGTGGTTGCAGTGGCGGGAGTATCCAATCACTCAGACTTATTCACAGTGCGCAGACAAGTGAGAAATTATCCGGGACTGGCCACCGCCCGGTTGGTAGACTTGAAACTTGATGCTGACAGCCAGGGGACTACCTATCTCCTGGCCACCGAACGTGACATATGCTCAGAGACTGTTCCCCATGTATTAAACCTGCCAGAGCCCTCCGCAGAGGACTGCCTCATGATATATCCCGAAGCACAGTTTCCAGAAGATCCGTCCACCAGTACATGGCCACCCACTGCCCACCGGGTGACCAGTACTCCTCACAGGGTAGGTGCCCCCAAGGTCTCCTTCACCCTGAGCGCTTTAGGAGGAGCAACCAGCTGGGCTGAGAGCCCATCCCCATCACCCGCTCCTGATAGACTGTCAAAAAGTCTCCCACCCATGTCTAGCATTGGGCCTGGAGCTAGTAGTCAGCCCCTAAGGGGAGGTCCTTCCTTGAATATGATTATACCCCACCTAGTGGAAGCTATAACCATCTCGTCTCAAGCACAGAACTACCAGAAACTAAAAGTCTTTTCCGGAATTCTACCGACGCTTTCAGAAGAAGAAGGGATCGAGACATGGCGGGAACATACCCTCCAAGTAATAGCAGAGTGGTCGTGCTCCGAAGCCAGCAAAAGACAGAGATTGGTTGAGTGTCTCCGAGCACCAGCCTCCAAACTGGTACGGACGCATCGTGAAGTGGAAGGAGAAGTTATGGCACAGGAGCTGGTGGAAATGCTCACCCAGTCCTATACGGGAGAAGACGATGAGGATGAGCTGATGGCACAGTTCAAGGCTGTCCGCCAAAAAGAAGGAGAGGACTTGTCTGCCTTCGTCTGCAAAATCCAGCTGTCTTTTGGGAACCTTCTGTCCAAAAACATTGTTTCGGTCGCTGAAGTGGACCGGTACCGATTCAAACAGCTACTAAAGGGTTTGTTGCCTAGCCAACCCATAGCTACAGTGATGCGGGCCGCCCCGATCACTGCTTTACCACCTAGCTACATGGAATTACTGCGGCACATCAGAAGACATGAGGTGCAGCTACACTTTCATGACGCCAAAAAGACCAAGGAACCCCTCAAGAGTGACGCCCCCATCGCCTCAACCCCAAAGGGTAAGAAATCTTCCATGAGGGAGGAAGAGGTGACACTCAAGTCACCTGCCGGGAAGGGCCGTACCTTCAAATGACAGTCACCCACGTAGAAAGGACGATTCGACCTCCCGGATGTTGTATGCTATGGCTGCGGACAGAAGGGGCATTTCTCCAGGGAATGCCCAGAGAAAGACGACCCAGAAAAAAAACCTCCAAGTAAGGGAAGCTCTGCTAGGTCAATGGTCTGCCGCTTACAGATTGCCGAAGTACAGACATCTGAGACCTCCCCGGAGTCTTTTGAGTCCTCCGAAATCCCTCCTGAACCAAGCCCCAACGATGGAGCCTCACCATCGGATGCTTACAGTCAGATAGGCCCATCTGCTATAGTGTGTGTCATACTAGAAGGGATCTATGCTTCTGCCTTATTGGACACCGGGTCCCAGGTGACCATAATATACCGAAAATTCTACGAGCAACACCTCAAACACTGCCCCTTGCGATCGGCGGAACATATGAAGGTGAGGGGGTTAAGTAACGAGGATTACCCCATCGATGGGATTGTAAGGGTGCAAGTGGAGATACTCCAACTGAACACCTGCAAGAAACACCCCATGCATGTGGAAGCAATGGTATGTCCTGAGCCTCACGAACAGTGCCAGTATCCGATCATCTTGGGAATGAATACTGATATAGTACGAGCTGTAATCAGAGCATACTTGAAAGAGACCAATGAATTACCCATGGCCAATCCACTCCTTAACCATGTACTACGGGAGGAGTGCAACCGGGTATATGCCTTAGAGCGTCACGGGGACCTCTACAATCGTCAATGCGGACTGACGACAAATTTTACCAGGGGGAGTGCAACGTATGGCCGTCTGGTGTTTTTATCTCGATTGAGATGAGACCGGCCATCTTTTCTCTCTGGAGAGTACCCCTGAGGAAGATATTCAGAGAGGGTATAGGGTAATATCCGAGGTGAGAGTGTGGACAACTATAGTTCCTCTACGAACCTACGTATATGTTCAGAATATCTCTATGTATAGCTGTAATAGCTGCATGACGTTCCAAGCTGTAGTTCAAAGACATATTCTCAACAGGTCATCATAATGTTTTGATCCCCACACCCCCAAATAAAAATCACAGTACTACAGCATGCCACCCACCTCAGAAAGAACGTACATGACTAGTGTGGAATTAAAAAGCAACAGTCCTGTTTGATTCTCATAATATCCATAATTGCTACAGTATGCAAGCCCATGGTGATAACCCCAAAAAATATATACTGCATTTCTAAAACTTGAATCTTAGAATATCCATACTTGCTATGCAAGCCATGGCGATAACCAAAAAAAAAATTAAAAAGCAACAGTGCTGTTTGATTCTCATAATATCCAAAATTGCTATGCAAGCCCATGGTGATAACCCCAAGAAATATATACTGCATTTGTAAAACTTGAATCTCATTCTTGCTATGCAAGCCCATGTCGAGAAAGGAAAAATAAATACTGTAACAAAAAAAACAAAAAACTTTTTTTTCAGACTTGAACTTCTACTGGGAAGTCATACAGTACTATATACGCATGCGCAGGAATGTACTATAAGGCTACGCTCGAGAAGATTATACACACGCTGCTCTGTGTATAATACAGACAGCCGTCCCATCAGTATGCATTCTTCCATCTGCTTCCATCTGCATAGGCCAGAATATTCCCCTAGGCCCCAGCGCAGGCCCTGAGTCACCACCAGCTTGTGGTACTGCAGGGAACAGCCCTAGATAGGGACTTTACCATTTACTGATAGTAGCAGTCAGGGACACAGCATCTTCCTGAGCTACAAGGTGATCTGTAGTTTGGGATCAGACTGCATTGCGGAGTCAAGACTCGTGAGAGACCTCCCTGACAGTGAAAAACTACTTGTGCGAGACGACGCTGGATCTGCGGATCCTTTTCGAAGTATCAGCGACCGGGTGCTGGAGCGCCCGGCAGGTATTATTATAAAGTGCACCAACACCGGTACCTACAGGCGCTGATCCTGCCTTGGGGGTGGGTTTCTTGGGGACACTAAAGGTTAAGTGAACAAGGGACTGGTCCAGTACATTGGGCACGGTGTGGGGTGCACACGGTGGTGGGGAAGGGACACTTGCACAGTGGGTGCACTCTGAACTACTGGTATACAGCTATATCATTCTTATATGTGTATATGTCATTCAAGCTTATAACTGCCATATAAGTGTGTATGTTCGCTAATGTTATTTCATGCATATGTGTTATTAGGCCCAACATATATATATATATATATATATATATATATATATATATATATATATATATATATAGTAAACTGTTACATATACTTGTGGTTTGTTATTATTGTTCTTGTCCAGGGGAATCTCACATCTAGGGGATCCTGGGCAAGTGGAGGCGTTGCCATTTACTATTGTTGCCCCAGGCTCCCAGTTAGCGGAGGCTCAGATCTCAGTGAGCCAGCAGGTATATACAGCATCAGTAGCCTGTCTAGTCAGCAGGAAAGAGGGTTACACTTGCCTTGTTGATCTAAATTTTGCATCGTGTGCCTTCCAATGGACTGGCCTAAGGTCACCAGTGGTGTGCAACATTAGGTGGGGGCTGTCTGTGGATCCCGATCTAGGGACCATTTTTTTCTTCCTACTCTCTCGCCCCTTCCCAATGCACTATTTCGTTCAAATTTTAAGATGAGCGGTAGGTCACTCTGTGGTTGCTTTGTGTTAAATATGGACTGAAGTAAGTGAATTATAGACCGAGCTCCTACTTTATTTTGCATAAACATTTAGCATTGTTTTCAAAGTAGGACAACAAACAATACCTGGATCCTACGGAGTCACAGTAATTCTCCAAATTGTAATGCTAACACAACAGCATGGTGAGGTTAGTAGTTCAATGAACATTGTGGATGAATGTTCTAAGAACAGAGTTTAAAGATAAAAGGTGATTTTTTGTTGTTGTGCTGAGAATTAACGTGCCCCAACTCTATGTTGATCTAAAGCTACCAGTGTTTATAGCCAACAATTTGCTTTCATCCTTTATGTTCTCTGGATGTAAACAGAAGAGGGGGCTGCTGTATGTGTAGTAAATAAACTGAAGCAACATCCACATTATTCAGACCCCTTTAAGAGCCTGTGTGTTTGCGACCCACCTGCAGCCCAACCTTAATGCTTGTTGGGTGATATGATGTCCTGAAGTACCTTGTTATTGATCTATTACTTAGGTGGAACACAGTGTTATGGTCTGTCATGCATAATGTATCCATTATTCCAAGCCTGGTGATAAGTAATAGAAAATTGTTTGTCTGAAAATAGTTATTTCGGTAAATACTTTTTGATACAAGACACTGATGTTTGTCTGTTGACAAAAGGGTTAAAGGCTCATACAGATGTAGCAGATGTTATTGCACCCGTTAACGCACTGCATTGCGTTAACGCTGGATCGTTATTTACCAGTAGTGGTATAGAAAACAAGGTATACGGCAGCAGTACTACTTTCCAACTTTTTTTTCTTTCTTATTTGTATATGTAAAGCATGTGACAATGTACAATTCTACATGACCTTGGAGCCTGCGGAGAAGCTCCCCCTCTCTCCCCCTAACCCACGTATAAATAAATAAGATCCGAAGATCTGGAGTTACAAAGGCCATGGCTTTATTTACACAAATAATAAATCTTGGTAAGTGCCAACGCTGCCAGCATGCTCCCCCCCAGCCATGTCCCACAAAGCCGAGCGATCACCGGCCCGGCCGTTAAGCGAGACTGGTCCCCAGGGAATCACTCACAAATGAAACCTGCCCACTCGCTACCCCCAGCCACCACTGGGATTTTCCGCATCATAGAGACCCCGCTGGCAAGGTTAACGCGCACTTACAACCCCACCCCCCCTGCCCCCAACAGCCGCCCCCCACTGGGTTATTTAATCTCCTTAAACTATCCCTGTACCCACAGACCCACTTGGGCCCTTTCAAGTCTCTTCTGAAGGGTGTTAAACCAGTCTAACCCTGTTTCGCATAAATGTCCCCCGTCTGGGCGAAATAGTCCGCTATTTGCTGAATCGAACAGACTTATCACCCTGCCTCCTACCTTCAACATACATTTCCCAACTGCCTTATTAATTTCATTAATTTTCATTCTGGTGCACTCCACTGCCCCAGCTTGCCGCGCCCCCTTCCACGCCTTCCTGTGAACAATATCTGACCACACCACCTGAACCGTCCCCCAATGCACCTGAATCTGTGATAGTTTATAAACTTAGTCTATAAGGAATGATCTAAGTTTAATTATGTTACTGCCCCCACATCATTGCTCCCCCCCACTCCCACGTGAATAATCAAAGTTTTGGGGGAGGGCTCCTGTCCCTTGCCAGGACCAGTAGCTCTGACAACAGCTGATTCCATCTCAAACCTCGCCCGCTCACAGAACATGCTTCCCTTTTTCTCACTCATGTCCAAATTCCGGACAACAGCACGTATCTTCGGCCAATGAATAAAAGAATCCTTGATGATCCAAACTTCTGGAGGCGAAAAACCTAAAATATCAAAAGAAAATCAACCCTATAATTCAACGTAGGCCTAACACAACTTCAATACCGGTTGGATTCCCAACAACCAATCCTTTTGATCACTTTCGCTCCTAGTCCAACCCGAGCTGCCTCTGACACTGCCCCCATGGAGGAAGAGTGTGTCCCGAATCGGGTACCATCTATCCATAGATCTTTGAGGCATAATTGAAAAACCTGTTGGTATTGAAATCCCGATACCGGCCCACCGTCTGCATGCACCACCAATGGGCCTGGGATAGGAGGGGAAACTCCATATAGGCTCCTAGCCTCTTTACCGGGCAGATCATACTGTCTCCCAACCCCTTTAGAGATACCCAAGTGCCCCAGCTGTGCTGGTCTATCTTAGTCTGCTGCAACAGGAGCCTGAGTCATCTGGACCCTTATACCACCCTCTCGACCGACAGCCCCCCACCCTCCCCACCCCCTCTTTTTGTTGCGCAAACTAGTTCGCTTACGCATAATGCCTCAAAAAATGCTAACGGAAATGCTATATATAACTTTGCCTCAAACTGGGAAAAAAAACTCTCCCAGTCGCCTGAACCAGACTCTCCAGCACTTGTGGAGTGACCGGCTTCCTGATACCCTCTTCAAACCGGATCAAATTAGTTGGATCATCTGCACCCCTTAAACGCATACAAAATGCCACCCCTGCGAGTTTTCTTTCCTCTGAACTGCCCGCTAACCCTTTCTCTTTAAAAACTTATCACATATGTCAAGCGGGCCCCCACCTCTGATACCTTCAACTCAAGTTCACCAGCCAGAACCTGCTATTCTCGCCAAGATGCTGTATAAGCGACCCATGTACCAAGTGGCACTGAAGCCCACACCAAGTCCATCACTGGACCTTCACAGACTCCCAAAACTCAGCTGGTCATCGCCAGACGACTGGATCCACCTCTGGTGCCAACCTCTTGAAATTTGCTAAGCCCAGCCGTCCGCCTCCCGGCACCAGTCTGCTCCACCTCTGCCATGCTCTCTGGTGCAGGACAAGCATGCTTCCGAGTTCGCCAAACAGGCGGATCCTTGATCTCCACTGCTCTCCTCAGAGGGCCCAACCACCTTGGGTTGGCCACCCCCAGCTGTGCTGGCGGCCGCATGTATCTCTGGCTGCGCAGCCCAGGTAAGCCACTTGCCTCCGCTCTGGGGTCCGACCCCAGGCTGTAACACCATCACCGCTACCTCCTGCAAGCTGTTGCTGGAGCCATCCGTCTTCTCTTGAAAAGCTTCTGTTTACATCAGATCCATTATAGGCTGCACTGATGACATTCTTAACTTCTTTTCCAGGGAGCAGACAGCTTTCCCGCCCCTGCCCCTCTTTGAATCCCCTAAGTCCCTCCCCTGCCAACCCCCCCCCCCCCCTCTGACGCGTGAGAATGGGGAGGCGGGGAGGGGAAAGCAGTGTGCGAACCAGCCGAGCCAGAGGAGAAGGGGAGAGAGGAAGCAGCATGCAGTCTATGCACCAAAGGTGAAGGAAATTGAGGGGAGGAAGAGAGAGGGGAGCCAAGCCCCTGTGGTCAGATGCCCCCCTTGCTGAAGGGCTACAGGCTGCTTTCTTACCTAAGCTGGCAATCGTTTGGTGATCCTGTTATAAATGTGTAAAAATCCTGATTGTGGGCCTAACATAATGGCCACCTTCCAGTTTCAAGCAATCCTTCAGTCAGTGTAACTCAGCAGCTACAATGTACAGTATTCTTATATTACTAAGGTAAGATTATCTATTGTTACAATTTACAGCTCAAATTACTGGGAACATTGGCAACAAATGATCCCAAAATGGAAAGTGTTGCAAAGATCTTGGACTGATTAGGAGGTAGGTTTAAACCTGCAATAGAAATCAAAGGATGTTTTAAAGAAAAACTCGTTAAAAATGGCATTAAGAGAGAGGCGGAGCTACACCGAGGTGAATGGAGTCCTGATCCCAGAGCTCCTCACCCGTCGGCATTCTTAAACATAATAAAAGCGGCAATTTCAATCACTCCCCGGCTCACTATACAGCAAAAGTTTTATAAACCTGCAGAGATGGCCTCAGGCAGAACTGCCCGCACCAAAAGCCAGCCAGTTTCTACATATTTTAAGCGAAAAGCAGTGCCCCCAGCAGATAAGCAGAATAAAATGGTGTCTCCCCCCCACCCTGCTATGGATGACCCGGAGGCAGATCCCTTCACGGAAGATGAAGGAGATGAAGAAGTGGTCCGCAGAAAGGACTTAAGAAAGGACTTAAAAGAATTCTGTTCACATATGAAAAAGTTTTTCAAATCTGAACTTTGGGCCCTCAGGAAAGACATTGATGCCCTGGGTGAAAGAACTGACACTCTTGAAACAAAGGCTGATGAATCAATGGCTGCCATCTCCCATACACAAGAACAAATATCCTCTCTGACTGACAAAGTTAAGTTCCTGGAGGATAAAGCAGAAGACGCAGAGAATCGTGACAGGAGATGCAACATTAGATTACGTGGAGTGCCAGAAAGCATCAATAACCCAGAAGATTTCACCCTCAGGTGGCTAGAGCACCTCTTCCCGGACAAACAGGAGGCAGAGTTAAGGCTAGACCGCTGCCACAGAGCTCTCCGTGGGAAACCGCAGAGCGGGGACCCCCCCAGGGATATTGTCACCAGATTTCACCAGTTCCGCACAAAGGAAGAAGTGTGCAGAATTGCCCGAGAGGCCAGGTCACTGGAGTTTGAAGGAGTTAAGCTTCAGGTATACCAAGACCTAGCCCCAGCTACCCTTTTGAAGAGAAAAGCCCTGGCCCCCACCACACGTGTAATGAGAGACAACAACATTAAATATAGGTGGCTGTTTCCCTGTGCCCTTCTTAGCATCAAGAACGGAGTAGCCCATACACTAAAGAATCCGGAGGATGGGGAGAGTTTCCTAACCAAATTAGGCATCCCCAGAACCACCCGAAGCACACCGGGTTCCCCATTACCAAACCCCCCTTCCACATCTACCAGCCCCTCCTGGTCCAAAGTGGGAACCAACAAACCTAAGGGGATGACTGCCCCTGAGGCATCAGGATCAGAATAAACCAGCTTCCCTGATTCCTGATACAAATAATGAACTGTTGGCGCAGAATACCCCTCCCCGCCGCTGTCCCGACCTACCTACGCTCTCAAAACCCTGATCGCCGCCTGGAGCTGAGCCGCACACCACTTTCGAGCGGCAGCCATCTTTCCCTGATCCTCCCTGGTCCGGCGCGGGAGCTGCAGTGAGGATGGCGCGAAGCCAGGTATGACGTCGCCGTCGCGCTGCTCCCTCTCGCGGGATCAGGGTTCCCTTGAGTGATCAGACGCCACCACCAAGATGGCTGCCGCTGGATGCCGCTGACGTCACCGAGGTCTCGCGAGATTGGAGTCTCCTTAAGGGATCCGACGCCACCACCAAGATGGCTGCCGCTGACGTCATCGAGGTCTCGCGAGATCGGAGTTTCCTTAAGGGATCCGACGCCACCACCAAGATGGCTGCCGCTGGATGCCGCTGACGTCATCGAGGACCCGGATGCAGGAAGAGCCCAAGCTGAAAGGAGGAAGCCGGATGCCAGACGAGCAGAGAGAAGAAGAAATTCAACATAGCAGCATTCTCCCCAGTATCCACCTCACTCACACCTACACTGTACACCACACACTAACAAACTAATAAACTAATAATCTAATACATTACATAGTTATATACATATGAGTGTATATGGGTGTATGTATATATGCGTTCGTATATAAGTATGAGTGCGTGGGTATGTATGCATTTGTACATATGTATGTATATGTATGTGTATGAGTATATATGTTTATATATATGTGCGTATGTATGTATGTATGTATGTGTGCACGTGTATGTTTATGCATATGTATATATGTGTGTATATATGAGTATGTGTGTTTGTATATATGTGCGTGTGTATGTATATGTGCACATATGTGTTTATATGTACGTGTGAGTATATATATACCTGTGTATGTGTGTATGTGTGCATGTATGGATATGTATATATATATGTATGTACATGAGCGTATATATGCGTTTATATGTCTGTATATGTATGTATGTGTGAGTATATATGTATATGTGTAGGTGTGCCTATGTATGAATATATATGTACAGATGTATGTATATATGTGTGAGTTTGTATGTTCGGGGATATGTGTGATGTGTGTGATGTATATATGTGGATACGTATGTACGTATGTATGTGTGCATGTAAGAGTGCATTTATGCACATATATATGTATAGATATATACTTTGATTCTGGCTCATCACCACAATATAGCCGAAACATCTGGCTTCTACCTAGCAGGGAGAGATCCGAGGAGGCACACTCTCTCTTCGACTGCATCGCAGATGGGTTGGGAATCTCTTCATGAACTATACTCCCCAAGGCTTCCAAAATATATAATCCAATCCTTAACTCATTACTTACACAATAACTACATTTTCTATTGCAGGAAATTTTACTATCTATACTGATCCCACAATAAGCAGCTATCACTATATTCAGTCCTTAGGTGTCCTCCCTCACGTTCGTTCCCCCATACTTTAGTATGTATACACATGCTTGTTTATCCAGCGGTAGGTTTATGTATACTTAGGCGGAGCCAGATGACAGACAATATACTTTAATACATTCTCCAGTTACCTAGGCTACTCTCCCAATCGGGATTAATCATAGCTGTAGGAGGTCTGGGCTCAAAGACTCTGGCGGGATCTGGGCGGTTTTCGCAATACGCTTTATACTCACCTACAGAAAGAGCCAAAATTCTGTACTTACAGTTCACAGTTTAGGGTATATAATCTGTTTAATACCTGTTTAATATGTTCGAGCTATTTGCCGCAAGTTTGATTTGTTTTCCCAATAGAGGAGTGCCGGCGGGCCCAGCCTCGTCGTGGCATATGCCTTCTCTAACCTGGTCCCCTAGTTTACGGGACCAACCTCAAGACCTAGGGAGATCTGACTCCATTTTTGGAGGCAGGCTCATCCAGGTGATGAGACCTGAAGTCCCTCCCTCTAGGCGCAGGAGCCGTCCTCGGGGGCCCCCGAGGCGAGCTCTTGTCTTCCCTTTTTTTCCCTACCTTTTTTTACTTTGCATATGTTGCACATTACTTAATTTATTTTGCTCTTTCCCCCATGTAGCTTTCCCAGTATGTTCAACCTCTCCCCACCCCCTCCCCCCCCCAACCACACTCCTAAGACTCAAGGATCCAAGGGTCACGCTCCAGACGCGGGCAGAAAAAGACAAAGCTAAGACCACTTCGGGCATTGATAACAGTAAGTACCCATAATACGACACATCGTACCTCCTCCCTATTGCACAATGGCATTAAACTTAATCTCACACAACGTTAAAGGCTTTAATAGCCCAATTAAAAGAAGACTAGCCTTCTCTGATTATAGACGAAAACAGGCTGAAATATTGCTCCTCCAGGAGACACACTTTAGTAAAAACAATACACCTAAATTCCTAGACAAGGGCTTCTCCCAGTTCTATACAGCTTCGGCGCCCACCAAAAAAGGCGGTGTAGCTATACTCTTTAGCAATAAAACTCCATTCGTAGCCAAAACAGTGAAAAAAGACGCGGAAGGACGTTTTCTAATCCTTGTAGGTACTATACACGAACAACATATCACCTTAGCATCCTTATATGCCCCATGTGTACAAGATGCTGCATTCTTCAATAAATTTTTCCGAATTTTGCGTTCAATATCCCAAGGCAGCATAATCCTCGCAGGTGATTTCAATATAGTAATACAAGCTTCCCTAGATAGATCAGGGGGAAAGGACTCAGACAACAAAAAAGCTCACTCCTCCCTACTTAAAAACCTAAAAGATAACCAATTAGTGGACATTTGGAGAGAGACACATCCGACGAGTAAGGATTATACTTTTTATTCCCATCCACACACAACATATAGCAGAATCGACTACTTCTTCATTTCGGGTCAACTGGTCCCTATGGTCGCTCGTTCTGAGATCCATGATATTTCATGGTCCGACCATGCACCTATAGAGCTACGGTGCACTAAAATTCAGGCCTTTAGACCAGGGGCGAACTGGAAACTAAATGAATCAATCCTAAAGATACCCGCACTCTGTGATGCTATAGGTCAAGATATTGATCAATTCTTTAAACTTAACACAGGCTCTGTAGAATCCCATATTACTCTTTGGGAAGCTCACAAAGCTACACTGAGGGGTCTACTAATCAGCATCACCGCTAAAAGAAAACGGGAGAGAGACGCTAAAATTATTATTCTCCAAGACAAACTCCACTCTCTACTAGTATCTCACAAGTCTCACCCAAACAAACAAACACTTCAGACATTAAAAGATACCAAAATTGAACTAAACATGTTATTAACTTCCAGGGCCGACAACTCACTAAGCTGGTCAAAGAGGAAGTTTTATGAAAAAGCTAACAGGCCGGATACGATGCTAGCCCGCGCGCTAAAAGATAGACAATCTAAGTTTAATATCCAAGCTTTACGCTTAAAATCTGACATCCACACATCCAACCCCCAAAAGATAGTAGAAGAATTTGGCTCTTTCTATGGCTCCTTATATGATGGGAAGAAAGTGGCACATAACAGCAAAACGAGCAAGGCTCTAAGAGATTTCTTAGCCAGCTCAAAACTAGAGAGATTAACAGAGAGCGAAAGCAACAAGCTGTGTACTGACTTCACATTGGAAGAAGTGTCACAGGCTATCAAAGAACTCAAATCTTCAAAGGCACCAGGTCCGGATGGCTTTTCAGGGCTCTACTATAAGAAATTCTCAGAATTACTTGCCCCAAGGCTGCTCCACATGTTCAACGCTATCTTAGCGGGAGCCCCAATCCCCAGAGATATGCTGCGGGCGTCTATATCTCTCATACATAAGCCTGGGAAAGATCCGTTGCATTGTACAAGTTATAGACCTATATCATTAATCAATACGGATATCAAATTATTCGCTAAACTCCTGGCCAACAGATTGAGTACAATCCTACCCAGACTAATACACCCAGATCAAGTCGGCTTCATAAAAGGAAGGCAGGCAGCGGATAATACCCGACGATTTATTGATCTGCTAGAATTGGCAAATAAAAATAACACCCAAAGTATGCTATTAAGTCTGGATGCAGAAAAAGCCTTTGATAGGATTGACTGGCCATATCTTAAGGAAACGCTCGCAGCATTTGGATTCGGGGATCAGGTGAGCAGAGCAATTATGTCTCTATACTCAGGCCCAACAGCCAAGGTTATACATCAGGGTTTCCCCTCTCTCCCATTCCAGATTCAGAGCGGCACGAGACAGGGGTGCCCTTTATCCCCTCTCCTGTTTGCCCTATGTATTGAACCTCTGGCGGCACACATCCGAGACAACCCAGATATCTCAGGGTTAAACGTATATTCACAAACTCATAAGGCGGCCCTGTACGCAGATGATATCTTATTAATAATTTCAAAGCCCCTCACTTCCCTCCCAAACCTATTTGACCTACTTGACAGATTTTCCAAAGTCTCTGGATTCAAAATCAACCAATCCAAATCAGAAGCTCTAAACATTAATCTCCCTAGTCACACCGAGAAATTGTTAAAGCTCAACTTCCAGTTTAATTGGCAAAAGAAATCCATAAAATACCTAGGTATTCAAATTACAAAAAACGCTAAAAATATCTATTCCGCAAATTATCCCAACCTAATTCGTTCCTTAAAAAAAGACCTCTCCAGATGGGCCTCCAAGCAAATTTCATGGATAGGTAGGATACATAGCATCAAAATGAACCTACTACCCCGTATCCTATACCTCTTCCAAACCCTGCCAGTGCCACTCAGACTGAAGGATATACTCTCACTTCAGTCTGAAATATCCAAATTCATCTGGAAGGGGAAAAAACCGAGAGTCAATAAAATAAATATGAAAAGATCTGTGTTAGCGGGAGGCTTGGCGGTACCCTGCCTGTTATCGTATTATAAAGCGGCTCAATTAAGTCATATTATACATTGGCACTCCGACCCTAAATTGAAAAGATGGGTGGAGTTGGAAGGTGCTGCTAGTTCCCCATTGGACCTTAGCAGTTTAATTTGGCTACCTAAAAACTCAAGAAAACACATAGATCTGCCGCTCACCTCAATGACTAACTCGTTGTCGATCTGGGAAGCTTCCAAAATTAAGAACTCTCTTACATCAGTTAACTCCCTAATGTCCCCCATATGGAATAATCCGAGGTTCGCACCTGGTCTAATAGGCAGTAATTGTTCAGTATGGAGATCAAAAGGATACAATAGGATCAAGGACCTAGAGGGTTTTGATCTTAAAATTAAAACATTCGAACACATCAGATCAGAACAAAATATCCCCCACTCAGAATTCTTTAAATATCTCCAGATAAGAGCATTCTACAACAAATTGGCCCCATACCCCCCCTGACTAAATTCGAAAAGCTCTGTCGGGCAGAAACCGACACTAAGGGACTTATATCAACGATATATAAAGAAGTAGTCGATCTCTCAGCATCACACCAACACACCCCTGCTTTTAGAAACCAATGGGAGACGGACCTAGGAGAGATTCTAGAGGAGGACGATTGGAACACCATATTTTTAGCCACAGCCAAAAGCTCTATTTGCACCACACTAAAGGAGAACGCATATAAAGTACTCATGAGGTGGTACCTCACCCCATTCAAATTATCTAAGTTCGTGCCAGGTTCCTCCCCCCTATGCCCCAAACAGTGCGGAGGAACGGCCGACTTGTTACATATGCTGTGGTCTTGCCCACGAATAGCCCAAATATGGGACAAGATTAGAAATTGGATACAGAGGATTTTTGACCTCACTATTCCCCCAGATCCTTGGCTGTTCCTCCTGAACAGACCTCTAAAAGATCTAACAAAATCCCAAAATAAATTAATTTCTCATTTTGCAATTGCAACGAGGTGTGAGATCGCAGCACTATGGAAACGCCCCGACATACCAAACATCCCAAAGATTCGGAATCGATTATGGTTTATCTGCCAGATGGAAAAGTTAACGAGTCTGGTTAACGACACTGGTGACAATTATCTAAACGTCTGGCTGCCTTGGTTAGCACAGACAGACATCCCCGGGGTTGAGCGTAACACAATTTGGCATTGATAATGGTAGATGCGTTCTCCTGTAGGAGTGAGCGATTTCAAAGATCCCGTTCTATCTTATATACTTCAACACTCAGGCACCAGCTTACTCATTCTACGACTGACAACTGGAGTATCTCTCGTGACCCGGCGATACCAACATCTAGTAATTAATTACCTCCTTTCCCTATCCCCCCTGCCATTTCCTAACCCTCCTCCCCCTTCCCCACCCCTTTTTTTTTTTCCCCCTCAACCCCGGTTCAACCCCATTTTCCACGGCTCAGTAGGGCGCGAAAAGTCGTGGAACCCCCACTTTATATACAGCACAATGTTTCAAAGATTGTATTTATTTTACTACGATGCACAAAGTAACTATGTAATGTATGTTTTATTGTATTTCTTACGCAAAAAAATATTTCAATAAAATACAAGTTATAAAAAAAAAAAATGGCATTAAGAGTTGACTAAAAACAGTCGCTATTATCTAATACTACAGAACTGATTTATTTAAAAGAAAAAAAATCATAAGATTTCACATGTTTTGCTGCTTTAAAGAGTGTTAACTCCTTAACGCGTGTTAATTATCATGTTATTTTGCGCAATAATATCTGTATTTTCATGAATTTGTATTATCTCTATCCCCAATACCACTGCAGTTATAGTTCTAAGGTCTATTAGTCGTATGGAACCTAAATGGAGTGTAGATGTGTAATATATATACTGTCACATGAAAAGGAGACATGGGGCTCTGTAACCTCGCTACGGTGTCATTCCATCGACGAATAATTATCTTGTTAATCCATTAAAATCTAACACAACAGCAAATCTACAGCACAGCTAGAGACTAATATAAATGGTAGACCATAGCTAGTATATTCTCTTAACTGACGAGTTACATCCCAGGGCTATTTTTAATCTAATTACTGTGTGGATGGCTACTTTTATATAGTTACCTATTTACAGAGTAACTAACTACAGTATCTCCTTCTAAGGGCTGTTCTATAGTGCGTGCGCTTGCTGCGCCGTGTGGGTGCGCGGCAGTTGTAGTTGGCTGAGGTTAGTCAGACTTCCTATAATAGGACTGCGCGCACGGTAGTGAGCGTGGAACCATCCGACAGGGGAGAAGATGGGGAAAATAAAGATTTTGCGCCGCTACCGCCGCTACCGCCGCTGAAATATGTGTGTGTGTGGTAGAAAAAAGGGAAGATTCCCTAATTGGGTGCTCCAAAAAATCACCTGGTAAGATAATGCAGCATTAATGTTGTTGCACCATAGCGTGATTATTAGTCCCTTATTGTGTTGATAAATGAGCCTGGTTTCTTATCCCCATAAAGCCTTAGTCCATAATGAAGAAACAGCTTCAACACTGAGTTAACCATATAATAACCGTCACTATAGGGAGAGAGGTCATCTAACCTGTCCGGTGCTCTGTTGATACACCCGGCGGTCCCTCCTTGGGTGGGCCCCGCCCTCCCAGTGACTCTCGGTGGCTGCCGGTGTATATACTCACACACTGGCTCCAACTCAGGTATGCTGTATTAGTGGGGGAGAAACTCCGTCTGCTCCGTTGCGTGCATCCATCCCGGCGGTAGGATCCAGGTAAGCGAGTGAGAGGGCTCAGAGCACTGCTGGTAAAATCAGGCTGGAGGCATCGTGCAGTAGAAAAACTTTTATTGCGGCATGACAGCCAGATTAAAAAGACATAGAAATCCTCTGACGCGTTTCGTCTTGCGACTTTATCAAAGAGAGAAACCACACTTGTAACTTAACATTCTAAAATAGGGGAGGAACACAGAATGCTCAGCCCTAGGTGCATTGAATGTGTGTGAGGGGCAAACAGGATATCTAAACTCTGTGACATGAGTTAGATAGCTAAAGGAACAACAGGGCTTTATCTATTAAGCCCATGCACATGCGCACTACCATAGGGCTTGAACGGAACAAGTACTGGCTATTCAACTTCTATTTACCCCAAAAGACCTGTGGGGGACATTGCCGTACTGCATATAGAGCCAGCTACTCTTCCTTACCCGATCTGCTCTCACTTAATCCACTGTTCCCTTCCGATGCGATTCTTAATCCAGTGCTAAAAAACTCAAGCACACAATCACATGTGCGCAATTTTTGCGCACAAAACGGGACCGGACTAACGCTGATCCTTGCCCTCCTCAAATGCACAACCCTATAGCCTCAATCTCTAAGAGAATGGCATGTATATTAAATTCACATAAGGGAAAACAATGTATTTTATCTATACAAGGACAATCCATGTATATAACACCAGGGACCACTATGTATCAATATCTATGGGTGTAATACCATGAAAATAGTATGCTGAACCAAACCAACTAAATCCAAATACCTCATGAAGCATTATTGTGTATACTATAATCTATTAGTACAGGACGTATCCTTGCTGTATATAACCTAATGATGACTAACATAAATCATGCCCAGCATATAGATGGTCAGACAGCTACATAGTGAAGGTCCAAGTGTCGGGCCCCCGCGATATACTTTGCTGTGACACCCGACAATACATGTCTGAAAAAACAGAGAATATACAATATAACAATAAGTTAATATCCCCATGTGTCCATATCGCCTGTCTGGTCAGCTGAGATGCAAATAGACGCCCAAATGAGCCGAAACGATAAGGACCCATATGTCTAAGAATGAAAACAATATTAAAAAGCCGGATAGAGTCCCAGATCTGAAATATTCCAAATACCCAAAATTTGGATGTATATGAAAGTATAAAGGTATAAAGGTATAGAGGACCCACGATGGAACAAAAAGAGTCAGAGGTCTGTGATGTCATAAAATAATATACAGGTACAGGTACAGGTACAGATACATATACATATATATGTATAATGTTAATAAATAATGTATTCTTACCAACGTATTTATTTATTATAAACGTATTTATAATACACAATCTACACACACACACACACATACAGTACCTCACTGTGTTGCTCACAGCATACACACAAAAAGTGTGTGGCACGTGCAAGCGCGTTTGCACAGGCACGTGCGCAGGGCCGCACACACTATATTACAGGCCTAAGATGTGTTTACACTCTGGTTAGAAACCTGTGACTGAAACAGGGCTATGCTAGTCATATGCTAGTCCTGTGACAACAACAGGGTTACGCAATACACAAGAAAACACCATATGTTGCATTTCTTTTCCATTTAATTGAATTACATTTTTAACATTGTCCTCAAAATGCATTTCTTTTAAAAATATATATTAAATAAAGCTATTTTAAGTAATTTAATTTTTCAACATTTTCTTGCAGTGCACCACAAAGGTACTTCCGAGTACTGTAATATTTACCATTCCTCTTCCCCGGTGGCACAAACTACCTTTGTCCAATTGTAATTAAGAATCAAAAAATATATTTGGTTTTGAGCGAGGTGTCTTTCCACAAAATAGACCATGTCTTGTATATAGATTTAAAGATTAAGATGAGTGTAAGTGATAATGGGCCATAGTAAAGTAGACTGCTTAGTGAATATATAGACCAATATGTAAAAATATTTACGGTAAACTAGAAAAAAAAATGTCTGTGTCTAAGGCCAAACTAATTATTATATATATCCAGTTGAATTCAACTGATCACACAGGCCACTGCTAACACAATGCTTTTCTTTATCTTGTGTGATTCGTCAAAAAAACATAATCCCAGAAGGCATGACCAGATTTAAACAAGGAGTAGTAGGGATATGTAAAGTTTAAGCAATACTTTTTAAACCCTTTGTTGATGGATTAATGGGTTAAAGAATATTAGACTATAACTCACCTGTTTTGATCATATGCAGCAGGCTTTACTGATCGTCTTACATTCTATAAGAGAGGAATCACTTGTTAGGTACTTGGCTTGTTGATCTAATTTTGCATTGTGTATCTATCCAAAGCCATCTAAAGTGTCCCTTCTGACTGTATTCTTGTAATGTGCCTGGCTTTCAAATGGTCCGACCTGAGGTCATTCATATCTGTGTCATAGAACAGATTGGCCTGTCAGGATTTCACTACATTCCCAAACCCGTCGAGAAAACAGATGGATGTTGAGTTGAGCTACAGTATGCAAATAATTCACTGACAAATGTGAATTGTGCAGGTTATGTTCTTTTTGCATCAGTGATTCATTTAAAATGTCACAAGAAAAATATCTGAAAAGCTTAATGTAAGAAATACTTTTTGCAATTGTCACCAGAAAGTCAAATAACCCTAAAACGAATCGGAATTAAAAATAAATAAATGCGATAAATAAAATCTAATATATAATACCTAATATCCATGTGTAAAATGTGCAAGAATTTGAAATCCTATATTCCAAATCTATTCATTCTCTCACCTATTTATTGTAAGAAATGATGATCCTTAAAAACCTGAACTGAGCCGATAGTAATTAGCACATTATCTACATAGGAAATCAATGCTACACTGGACACATCTGTTTTGATTTAGACTCTTTTGCTAACCCCAAAAATAAGTTGGACTTAACTAGGCTGCAACTATTACTGGATTAAATTCCGCATTGCTTACACTTTATTTATTACCTTATACAGTAATTTTAAAAAAAAGGTGAAGTTACAAGATTTTAAAGTACTGGTAACACCAGGAAGAACACATTTTCATTTGTACAGGCATACCCCACATTAACGTACGCAATGGGACCGGAGCATGTATGTAAAGTGAAAATGTACTTAAAGTGAAGCACTGCCTTTTCCCCACTTATCGATGCATGTACTGTACTGCAATCATCATATACGTGCATTACTGATGTAAATAACACGTGTGTAACAGGCTCTATAGTCTCCCCGCTTGCGCACAGCTTCGGTACAGGTAGGGAGCAGGTATTGCTGTTCAGGACGTGCTGACAGGCGCATGCGTGAGCTGCCGTTTGCCTATTGGGCGATATGTACTTACTCGCGAGTGTACTTAAAGTGAGTGTACTTAAAGCGGGGTATGCCTGTATAGGTGCGGTTCACCACACTTTGTTTTGCATATTGTGATGTCCACACCACGTCTCTTGTATCCAGATCAAAGGCAGGGAAACGTAGTGTTGATGCACAGGAGGGTTTATTTGCCAGGTACAAAGCAGGAACAGGGGTAACTTATAACATAAAACAGAAACAAAAACCTAACTCCTTTTCAGAGTTCTGACTAACACAGCTTAGTCCCTAACTAACAGTGGGGGAAACTAAGCTCTTTCCCCACTTTAGACACTGTACCTGCAGCTTCCCTTTGCAGTATCTCACAGGGCTGTCTGTGTGTGTGCCTTCAGATCAGCATAGCAGCAGCCCAGGAAGCTGTCTGTGCTGCCTTTTAACCTTGAAGCCCATTAATTAGGGCTCAGGTGAGAGTGAAGGAGGTGAGAGTGAAGGGAACACACCCTGGAAGTTGCTGGGTCCTATGTACCTCCCCTAAAACACCTTTTGCTTCAATATATCACAATAGTCACAGTAGGAACAGAACAGACGTCCCAGAAAATACCTTCTGTTTATCTCCAATCCCGATGTTTGTTAAATAAAGACTAATCAATTCATCCTGTGTTCGTGTAAACTTGTCTATCATGTCTCTGAACAATCAAAGATCAACACGTAAAAAACGTGATTATGCAGAGCTGTCAATGGCAGGTGAATGTGTAGAGTGGTCTCTCCTTTGAAGTAAACGTGCTATTGTGACTTTATTGGGCGATTCTTTTTATACTACTGACTTATTCTGCTACCACATCTATTTATCTAACCCCTAATGGATTTGGGAAAATGTAAACAAATATCCAATGCACTGGATTCAAGAGATAATACATATATAGTGATTACAGCAAAAATAATCAGCACTCACAGATAGCACTATAGCAGGACAGGATAGTGTTCTTGAATGTTTGAAAGTTGACAGAGTCCTTGTGGGAGTCATATGAATCATTCCATGAACACGCGTACCCCTTTTCTGTAATAAATCTGAGAATAGTATGAAAAGTTTTGGAGGGTGATCTCAGGCCGCGTCCATGCAGCCTGCTAGCGAGCAGGAGACGTAGTGGAGTGACGTTGCTCTTGCTGGCAGCGGAGGCGATTCCTGTCCTGCAGCTAGGCTTGAATCGTAGTGTTTTGGGGGGCGTGGCCATGACGTCACAGAGCTGGTTCACCCTCATTGGGCAAACCGCTCACGTGACCCGGCCATCGCGCAGCACTCTTGCCTTCGCTCACGTGCACACCATAGACATTCCTTTAGGCCCAATGGAACTCATCGCCCAGGAGATACGCGCGAGCACTCCGTGAGCATGGTCATGGCCTCAGGCAACAATCATGGTTTAATAATGGTAAGAGAGTGTTTAAAAATGTGCAGGGGAGCAGTACTATATAGTGAGCCATATTTACTTCAGCCTTCTGCCATAAGATACCTTCCAGTACTAGAAGACCATTCAAGTCAATGGGATGTAAGGTGTTTTACAGCAAAAGGCAGTGTCTTATGTTTTGTAAATATGGGCCAATGTGTCTTCCGACCCAAATGGCAAATTAGAGTCAAGCAATGGACCTAAATAATGGGAATAGTCTAAATGTACAATTGTGCTTTATAGTCAGCAATAATATGTAGAGCTTTGTTAGATAGCAAATGTAACGGGTTTATCCCCCCCCCCCCAATCTCACATTGGCCCGGGTACTCTTGATAACCAACTCCCATTACGTGTGTGTGATGGTGCACCTGTAGGCAACATAACTCCTGAGTCTCCCGCTTGATGGTAGTAGGGAATTATCAACAGACAGGTGGCTGAGGTAGTGGGTGCGAGTTCAACTTACATCATGTGCAGCGCCTCCACCTCATCAGGATCTATGCTTCCGCAGGGAGATGGTCCTGGTGAGGAACTCCTTCTCGGTGGTGCCATCCACTTGCGAGTAATTTCACACTCACACAGTGGGGGTATCTTTAAACAGGGCATCTTTATTGTTGACGGTGATGTGGCAGACTGCCACATGCAGCTGCCGGCTCTAGCCGCACATCTCTCCGTGCTGTCCCTTCGCCAGGTACGCCCTCCTGAATTGAAGTGGGGTTCCCTCTTCTCCTAGGGAGACCCTCTCTGTGCCAGGTCCCTGGACACAGAGTGGCTTAGACAGGCTGATTGGTCAACCTGGACCGCTAGTTACTTCACTAGGGTCACAAAGTGTTCCCACAATCCCTTATGCAGGCCATACAATATCCTAACAGCTTTCCACAGCTGCCAGAACACTTGTAGAACTCTTGTAGAACACACAGCTTCCACCCAACAACTAACTGTGTTGTGCCTTATATACTTCAGGAGGCAGTCGCATCCCTGATGTCACTATCCAGGGACTCAGAGCATACAGCCACTCCCCTCCATACATAGGGCACCTCACCATTGGATGAGGGAAAACCTCCATAACTACTGCTGGCATACCTGTTCTTACCAGGACTTACTGCCAACAGAGAGGAAAGCAATATACCATTATTATGCATGGCTATATACTCCCCCTGGTGAATCCCCACCGTCCCGACTGGGTCCTAAATTTTGTGTACCTTGCTCCAGGAAACACTGAAAAAGAACACACAAACTTAGTATTAACATCATCACTTTTCATAATAATGACAACACCCGCTCACCGATCAGCAGTAAGCAGCAAAGAATAAAGGCAGACCACTCGTTGCGGACCTAATAATAGTGACGAGGGTCTGGTTTCTTCACCTCCCGCCCCGCTGCATCATGAACGGTTACACTGTACTCTCGTGGTAACCCCCGCTCGTTACAGTATACCACCTTGTGCATATACTCACTGCGTCCTATCTTCCAGACCCGCATGAGTTGGGAAACCCTTTGCTCCACCTGGACCCCCTTAATAGCTCCTCCCTTGTTAACAATATAGTACTCGATATCGTTTCTGAGCCACCTCTCTCGGTTCTCCTCGATTTCTCTCATTAGAGGTTCGGGTACATACTGTACGGGTATTCGAGCCCATGTGATCTTTTATACTGGGCTGCGATAGCCCGTTCAGCTCGGCAAGTCCTGGTCAATCTACTTTGCCCAGCCGCTCCTGGCAACACCCATGACAGGGGCTCATCTGATTCTACCGGGTCATCCAACCCTGCTGATCCCTTTGGGGTAATAAGACCTCCTTGGATGCGATCCCATCTTACCCTTAGGGCCCTAAGATATGCCTCATCATCAAAATCTCCGGGAGCCCACCAGTGATCAACCACCCCCTCCCTTTCAAGCAGAAAATGGGTGCGGTCGAGCCAGGCGACATACCCCTCGTATAACAGTGCCCACCACCTAGTCTCCCTTACTTCCTCGGAGTTAGGCTCTAGTGGCTCCTCTTCATCATCAGGCCCGCCCGAGGATACCCCTGAAGTACCCTCAGATCTCGCAACCCTTTCCTTGCGCTGCGGCCAGTGTCCGCTCTCACGACTCAGCGCGCTAACAATGGAACCTCGGGGTGAAACTCTCCCTCCACCCTCCGATCCATCATCAGATGTTCCCCAGTCCAGGCTTCCAGTCCGTTCGGTGATAGGACCCCGGGAATCCCCTGACATACCCAGACTAGATGTCGACCCAAAGGAACAGGTGACAGGGACAGGGGTTTGAACTAGGGCCTTGGGGCTAACCCTGGGAATGGACGGGGTTGGGGGACGGGAATGGACGGTAGGTGCCGGCAGGGTCACGGCCTGCTCCTCCACAACACCAGACTCACGTGCACCACAATGTCCGCTCGATCCTTCGGTAGTGGGTCCTCTCGTTCCCCGATTCGAGCGCCCATTCCGTCGGCTGTCCGTAGGGGATCGACTCCCACTGTTCGACTGTAGAGGCGCCACTGCCTCCCACTCGACACCTCCCAGGTCGTCCGGAACTGTCTCGGAATCCGCACGTGCTGCGACGCCATCTTGTGTTCGGTCCCCAAGCGAGACCTCTTCCTCCACGAGGATATCCAGCAACGCCCTTCTGCTGCACGGTCCAGCTTGACCCTGGTTCCGCTCTTCGCTCGCTTCCAACTCCGGGATCTGCAGTGAGCACGGAGTTAACCTGCTGCTCCGCAGGGTTGGGGTAGATCGACCTCCTTCCGACCCACTAGTCACCACGGCAGTGGGACTCCGGTGATCGGGTTGTCGAGGCACTGGAGACACACGGCTTCGTGTCTCCACACCACGGGGAATGGCATCTCGCCACGGAATACCAGTAGCATGGTACTCCTCCAGCAAGTCCTGTGCCTCTGCCAGCCTGGCACACTCCTCGTCCGAAGACTCTATTTTGCAGTTCGGTCGGGGTATTCCGGTAGGGGACCGTCTATGGGCTCCTTTCCGGTCACCTTTGCGATGACTGGGCTTCTCCGGCTTGAGAACCCGGTCGGGTTCCGGCTCCATGGGATCTGCACTCTCCCTCCACAGGGCACCTGGGAGCTCCGGTGCCGATGTCGGGGTAGGATGTCTCATCCCCACGGTTTGTATTGGCACAAAAGTTGTCATGGGCCACATGTACTGCAGGCTACAGTGAGGGCATCGAGCCTCACTGCCCACAGCTCCACCAGGCAGTCTGCCCTGCAGGCAGAGACAGACCACTGTCTCCACACCTTCCACTCGGATGATCAGGAAGCCTCCTGGAGCCGAGTAGGGGTGGGTTGATATTAAGGGACTCTGTTCCACTTTCTCCGCTTGCTCAGCCATGGTCACCAACGGGAGCACTCTTCCTAGTGGTCTGTAGTGATCGATGGCTCTTCGCAACTGAAGTGCAGGGGATGGGTGAGCTGTCCTTCCCCCCACTTCCTCCATCAGCATCCGGCGGAACTTTAGACCACTCCCCCTGGTTGAAACTAGGGGGATGTCTCTCTGCTTTGTAGGCTGACCCAGCACTGGGGCTGAGTGAGTCATCGTCCATGAGGGCGCGGCTCCAGCTTTTGCGCCAAACTCCTCAACTGGGTGGAGTTTCCTCGTTGCCGCCAATCCTGGCCAACAATTTGCAAACTGCAGAGTTGCAAGGCTTTCTGCAGCTGGCCCACGCGGTGTCCCGGGAACGCGGGAACCACCATTTTGGTAAGTACTGTCCTTTTTTGTATTTGAGGTAGCGTCTGGCTGTCTGTTAATTGGTGTGTAACAAAGTCCATTTCGTTCCTCCCATCGCGCAAGGCTGTCGTCCTCACTATTCTCAGGGGTATCATCCCGAGAACAAAAGCATGACAAACACGGCGCAGCCACGGCTTTCACGCCATTCCATAACAAACACACAAGAGTCTCTCCTGTAGCTTGTTCTCCTTCCTCTTCCCGACATCCTGGACCTTCTGCTCCTTGCAGATCCCCCATTCCGACGGTCACTTCTTGTTCACGGTATACTGGATTACTGTACATGGAGCTCCGCTCTGCTGGGCAGCTGCCACATCCATACAATAAACATGCCTGGTGCACCACCTCGTGTACCTAACATACGTTTAACTCGTGTTGCACTACCTCAGGCTAGGCTCACTCTCTCAGTGTCTACTGTATCTCCTTCCTCCCAGTCTGTGCTCCCTTTGGTAAGTGATCTGGAATGGCTAGAGTACTCTAGGGCTCCCATGCAGTACTTGGGCGTCTACCTCTCTTGGTCAGCCTAGTGCAGACCCTCTCCAGGATTCCTGACCTAGTTACCAGTCTATCCCTTCAGGCGTCCTACCCCTAGCGCTCCCTCAAGGTGACTCGGACAGCTATAGCCCCTCTCCAGACCCACTCACTCCTCTCAGGTTCCCAGGGTATACCATCCCTGCGGTCCCTGCCCAACGCAGCACAAAGTGGCAGCAGACACTTTCCCTGTTTCCTAGTGTGTGCCTAGCAAAAGCCTGTCCTGTTGATAGGTATATATATATCTCAGCAGCGCCTCCAATTGTAACGGGTTTATCCCCCCCCCCAATCTCACATTGGCCCGGGTACTCTTGATAACCAACTCCCATTACGTGTGTGTGATGGTGCACCTGTAGGCAACATAACTCCTGAGTCTCCCGCTTGATGGTAGTAGGGGATTATCAACAGACAGGTGGCTGAGGTAGTGGGTGCGAGTTCAACTTACATCATGTGCAGCGCCTCCACCTCATCAGGATCTATGCTTCCGCAGGGAGATGGTCCTGGTGAGGAACTCCTTCTCGGTGGTGCCATCCACTTGCGAGTAATTTCACACTCACACAGTGGGGGTATCTTTAAACAGGGCATCTTTATTGTTGACGGTGATGTGGCAGACTGCCACATGCAGCTGCCGGCTCTAGCCGCACATCTCTCCGTGCTGTCCCTTCACCAGGTACGCCCTCCTGAATTGAAGTGGGGTTCCCTCTTCTCCTAGGGAGACCCTCTCTGTGCCAGGTCCCTGGACACAGAGTGGCTTAGACAGGCTGATTGGTCAACCTGGACCGCTAGTTACTTCACTAGGGTCACAAAGTGTTCCCACAATCACTTATGCAGGCCATACAATATCCTAACAGCTTTCCACAGCTGCCAGAACACTTGTAGAACTCTTGTAGAACACACAGCTTCCACCCAACAACTAACTGTGTTGTGCCTTATATACTTCAGGAGGCAGTCGCAGCCCTGATGTCACTATCCAGGGACTCAGAGCATACAGCCACTCCCCTCCATACATAGGGCGCCTCATCATTGGATGAGGGAAAACCTCCATAACTACTGCTGGCATACCTGTTCTTACCAGGACTTACTGCCAACAGAGAGGAAAGCAATATACCATTATTATGCATGGCTATACAAATGTAAAACCAAATTGTGAAAGCTAAGTTGAAGAAATACTTTGTTGTGATTTATCACAATTTGAATTGTATTGTTCGGTTTGTGAATGTATATTGTTGTTGTGTTAACAGCATACACATGCATGGAGTTCATTTTAAACACTAATGGCAGGTCATTTATAAAAACTAAACCAAAAGGTAGCCGGCCAACTATAGAACATGAAAAACAGAGGAAACCCGGCAGTAGAGAGAATAAGTGACCGCTACAGACTTCAAAAGATGGTTTAACCATGTCATTGTAACAAGACAAAATAAACAGGAACATAATGCCAAACAGTATAAGGTCTGTATTATAGTAAGCCCTTGTGCGCGCACGACGTTGCACGTGCACGTGGTGCCCGCGTTTTGTGCATATAGGCCAAATGACACGACGCGCACGTGACTTGGAGGCGTGGCCATGTCACAAGGGTAGGTTTTTTTCCCTGCCTCACTGTGATTGGCTCACAGTGTCACGTGGCACGGCAGCCGCTCCAAAAGACACATTTTTTTGTTTTTGTCTTTCCACACAGCTGCCGCACCATCGCTCTCTGCTATGTGCGCGGGTCTGCACTAGATACACTGTCATAGGCAGACAGGTATTTCTCATTGACGTGCGTGCACGCGCTTACTATAATACAGGACTACATTTTAAAAAACTATTAAAAAATAAATACAGGCCTAAAGCTTCAAAATTTCAATTGTGGCACTGGTATGTTTAATGGTTTAAATCTCAGTGTCTTTAACTAAAACAGTATCAGCATTTGTAAATCATTTTGAATGTTGCCTTGGAAATACTTGTAAGCATTGTACCCCGACATTCCTTATTCCCTTACCCTGCTTTTTGTTTCTGTTTCCCTCCTACCTTTTCCTATCTTGTCCTCTGATGTGGAGGTTAAAGCTCATATTCACTAAAAGGTGCTTTTCTACAACCCACCTTTTGGCGCCAAAAGACACCTTGCACCTCGTTAACTTGAAAGGTGTCTTTCATTGCTGGACGGTGTCTTGTGGAATAGCAGTGCTTACTTAATATGGGCCTATATACATACATGTGATTATACTATAATAGAGTAATAAGAAATAAATATGATAACAATTATCCCCTCTCTGTAAATAAAGCAGTCAAACTTTAGAAAAAGGATTAAAAAAATACATATGTTTTTATGATTTTTTAAAATATATATAAATCACCCATTTAACCATTAAACCTATTACTGCCATTAGAATTGCACATTTAAATGCACTAGTTCATGCTGAAACAGAAATTCTACAAATATTCAACACTACATTTGTTAAATTCCAATAATGTAACACTGGTTAACATACTTCACTTGCCCATTGCTATGCAAAATTAATAATTCATTGTGAAGATTGTCATTTGGGAGTTGAGTTGTGAAGCATGCAACATTACTGATACATACCACTTCAGGGAACATATTGGTCTCCAGTAAGTGTGCCAGCACAGGCCTACACTGTTCACCATGTCCTGAAAGAAATCAATTCATTTGTGCAATAATGTAACAGCCCATTAAATCCACAATTCAGGGTCATGAAGGTCAGTTTCTTGGACTATTTTACTTATGCCATTGCCCTCCACACATCTGTTCACGCTTTACAGTTTGAAATAATGCGTAGTGGCAACAGCTTGCAAAATGAAGAAAGCCTGCATATTGTGGCTATCTTGGTAAGGTGTTGCACACCCTGAGATCACTAGGTTGTAGGGCCATTACAGGTTAATGATTAATCCCATTTTAATAAATTAGTATTTGAAGTTGAAACTACTGTGGATTGCTTTGAGCAAAAACAAGAGGGAACTAGGGAACAAAATGTCTTCTTAACTTTTGCAGTACTGTTGTTTAGTTTCATACAATTGTTTCGTCATTTTTAAAGATAGGGATAATTCTGCTTATTTTCAAAATGCCGGGACACTATACACCAAAGGGCCACTAATAAGATAAATAATTGGCTTTGAAATAATCAAATTAAAAGCTGGAGAAACTTAAATTCATGTTTTATTCGGATCACATTTGTTATTTAATGTTTTCGATGCCTCTCTCTTCTTCTCTCTTCTCTCCTTCTCTCTCCTCTCTTCTCCTTCCTTCTCCTCTCTTCTCCTCACTATACCCCTTGCTTGTTGCTCTACCTATATCTTTTACTTCATGTTAATCTTTTATTATCTCAATATCTTTTGTGCCACACCCCCCCCCCCCTGCATTTACTCGAAGTCTCCTTTCTTCTCCCCCTCCCCCCAGGACTGTTGGCACTCTGTTGTGTGCAGGGGAGAATTATGCACCTTACAAGCACATTCAGTACTATTGTAGTAGGTGATGTTTTAGGCCGTGCGTATAGTGCCCGCGACAGGCGACCACGCACCGCCCCCAAAAAAAAACATTGCCGCCGCGTGCGTTTATAGTAAGCGCGACGGCGACAATGCGACGGAGCGTCGCCAAATTTGGAAGCTGGCAATATTTGATTTTTCAAGGGCTGTCGCCTCATGTGACAGCCCCTAAACCAATCAAATGCAAGAAAGCCTGCGCCGCCACAAAGCGAAATATAACTTTTGCTAACTTCACCCATCACGTCCACTATACGCGCGGCCTTAGGAGCCCAGATAAGGGTGCAGGAAACCTGCTCTATGCTGCTTACTAAGGTAATAAATTGCAAGTCAAGTAATGACTTTGCCAGTTTAAAAGGCAGAGAGCAGGTGGAGGTCATAACATAATAATAATAGCATGTTCTTGTATAGCGCTGCTAGTTATACGTAGCGCTTTACAGAGACATTTTGCAGGCACAGGTCCCTGCCCCATGGAGCTTACAATCTATGTTTTTTTTTTGGTGCCTGAGGCACAGGGAGATAAAGTGACTTGCCCAAGTTCACAAGGAGCCGACACCGGGAATTAAACCAGGCTCCCCTGATTCAAACTCAGTGCCAGTCAGTGTATTTTACTCAATGAGCCACCACTCCTTCTCCTTGGGTTGAATTCCAGAGAGAGCTGCAGTGCCATCTGCAGTTTGACTTCCAGACTTCATGCTCTTCTCCCTCTCCTCCCTGTCATTATTATGGCCTCCATGTTCTACTGAGTGGGCAGCAGAATTAATGTTCTCCTTTCAATCAAGAGAAACAGCACAGTAGTAAAAATGTGCAATGAATAAGCTGAAACCAACCAAAGGAGTAAATGAATATGAAAGAGTATATACAAAGATAGCTCTCAAATGAAAGCTGTACTACTGCATGTGAAACCAGCATAATCCACATTGAATAAAGGCCAAGGCTTAAATGAGTAGACTCAGACTGCTAGAAGTTAAATGTATGTAATGGTGTTCCCCCCCTCTCTGGGGGATTTCACCATTACATGGTGTGGTGTGGTGCATACCTGATAGATTGCAGTATATCTGAGTACCTGCGGTGTTGTGGAGGAGAACAGGACAGGCTTCTTGGGTAGTAACTGATTCTTTCTCACATTGACAGCGCCTCCATCTCTTGCAGGCCCCAGGGATGTGGGTACAATCCCTGCAGGAGAACTTATTTTCCCTCCCCCTGATAGATTGTAGTCTCAGTTTGAGATCCTTTGAACAGGATCACTTTATTTAGTACACTGCAGATGGACCAACATACACACAGCGCCACCACCAGGGGGGGTCTGCCGGTGTTGGCGTCCTGGGCCGGTTGAGTCAGGGCCGCCCGCCTCCCTGCGCGGCCGTGCCCGTTATATATATTTTGTAAAAGTCATGGGGAAAAAATGTCCCGTGATTCCCCGTGCTCATGCGCAGAGCCGAGGTGCCGGCGCGCATGCGCAGGGAAGCAGGATGTCTGGCTTGCTGCCTGTGGGCCCGCTTTCCCCCCTGCTCTCAATGTCGGACAGAGGAGAAGTGCTGTTGCGAGACCCAGCTTCCCCCATGTGCGCAATCCAGCTTCTCCCGCGCGCGTCCAACCCAGCTTCCCCTGCACGTGCCAACCCAGCTTCCTCTGCACACCCGCCTCCCCCCCAGCCGCGTACCTCCCGTGCCCCCCGAGCCTACCCCCAGAGCCTACCTCCCACGCCCCCCGAGCCTACCTCCTGCACCCCTTCAAGCCTACCTCGCATCTGGCAGGCAAGGAAGCAGGAAGCAGTCACTCAGTCACCCACCCACCAATCACTCACCCACCCACCCAGTCACGCAGTCATCCACCTAGTCACTCAGTCACCCACCCACCCAGTCAGTCACCCACCCGTTAACTCCTGGCAGGCCTGCTCTTACCAGGACTTACCGCCAGGGAGGGCAGACTTAGTAGCCAAGGAAACCAGCCTGGCTACATACTATATTCTGCCAAAGCCAAGCAGTTAAAGTCCTGTTTAGAGCTGCTGCTGTGATCTGCAATAGATCAGCATGATGTATCTGCAGGTGTTGAATCAACATTCATGCAGATGGGTCACAGGCAACAGACGCCACGTCTCTTGCTAGGTATGGGCACCCTCTGCCCTCTGATTTTATTTATTTATTTATAAAAATGTTTTAGCAGGAAGTAATACATTGAGAGTTACCTCTCATTTTCAAGTATGTCCTGGACACAAAGTTACATTAAATGAACAAAGGTTATACAGTCAATTCACAGACATTTCATGGACAGATAGAGTTGGAAAATTGGTTACAGGGGATAAAGAGCTTGTGAGTTTCAGATTGGAATAGAGAAGCTTTAACATCACCAAACACCAGTGAATGGCAGCAAACGACTCACACCCTTTAGCTGCACTTCAGCTGCGCCAAAGGCTGTCTGACTTTGGGGCGACGCAGATGTACACTGAAGGGGTTCAGATTGAATGCAGCTGTGAATACAAAGTGTTTTGTCCTCTTGAGTAGAAACACACCAAGCGCACCAAGAATTAGTACATAATCAATAATAAAACAATTATAAAAACAGATAACTGCTTAGGTGTATTAGTAATTTAATAAAGGAAATGGGTCTACAATCAGACCAAAGACAAACAAGAGCAGTGGTTCCAAAACCACTGAACTATACCAACACAGACATATAATAAGGATAAAAACAGTGAATGCAATCACAGCAGCAAACCCCGTCTCCAATAGCGAGGCTGAGGTCAAATCACCTAATCCAGAATGGATGCCCCTGCCGCACGATAAAGTAAGCTGAGAGGGGGCGTTACTGACCAAAAGAACACGCTGGAACTGTTTGCTGGTGCGTTAAAGTCCGGACCGCGCCATCCACGGAGATGGAAACACAGTGAGCACTTCCCGGTACACCCAGCCCTAGCCAATCAGCAAGCTCGTTGAGTAGCTCCACGTGACCTCAACACGTTTCGCAACAGCGTGCTTCGTCAGGAGGTCACGTTGGCAGCCACTCACGCGCATATATTAGAATTAGCATAGGATTTCTTTTTTAATTAATATTCTAAAATGCATAAATAAATAACCAGCCATACATTTAGTAACCTGATGTGATGTTTTGCCTATTAACAAGTACTTTTTGTGCGACCCTTCTGCTGCAACGTAGCAAGGCAGGATCAACCCAACTGTGGTGTTGCAGGTCTGTATTTTTAATTGAAAGCTGCTTAGGGTGATAACTGGTTGTCCCCTACAGTCTTTGTCCTCTTAGCTCATTAACAATCCAGTGGGTGGGGTTGACATTCCACAAAGTACAATCAGATGTTAACCCTTAGCACGCTGGCCCTGTGCAGAGCGGAGCAGCTCTTGGGGAGCCGTCATTGTGTGATGATGTCACACGACGTGCGTGTTAGTTGATGCTTCGTCAGGAGCGTAGTTAATTCAATGACTCCACCATGTTTAAATACCCTCCCTGCAATGAAATCACCCAACCCGGGAGAGATAAAAGAAGTACAAAACATCAATGAATAACAAAATGGTAACATAATGATACTATAACAGCTCCTGATCTGATAATAAATTATCGATATACTAATCCATATAAACATGTCTCCTAAATTACTATATTATACAGATCCTGATCACTTCAAATATAGTCTTAAAGCCAAATTACTCCTCATATTGGAGTGTAAGGACATCCCAGAAAAAAACCCTTATCCAACCACTGAGACCTAATTCAACCCCTATCGGTAAAACAGCCACATCCTGCCAGATACATTGCTCACTGACCACACGTGAAACATCAGGGTCAAGCCACCAGAGCCATGATAGAAATAAGGATGGAGATAGTAGCCTCTCCCAACGTCTCTTATAAAGGCTGAGAAGCAAAGTCCCTCATTTAATCCCTTAGGAGCCACCGAATCCAAATTGAAAATCCACTTGGCTTCAGATCTCAGGAGGGCCTGTTCAAGATTGCTCCTTCTCCTTCCTAGTTACACCCTCTGTATACCTCATACTCTTAATAATTGGAGGAGCCACAAAATGTCTTGCCCCATTAGTCAATTGCTTGGCTCGAGCCACATCTTTGGCTGCATTACAGATGTTACATCCATGTTCAAGAATATGATTGCCAAATAATCTAGTGGTCATACCCACATAGATAAAATTCAGTTAATATAGTTTGCAATGCTAAATTCCTTAGTGTGTGCAGTATTCCCAAACATTTTCACTGGAGACGTAAAATTACAGCTCTTTCAGGAGCCACAAGAAAAGGTTCCCTTTATTCTCTCATATCTCGGGGGAGTTTCTATGGTGGCTCCGTATCAGTAGATCCCTTAAACTAGGGGCTCTTTTTGCGGTGATCTGAACTCATGAGCCTACTGTCCTTGATATAGTTGTATCTCCTAATACAGTGTTTCCCAAAGCCAATCCTCAAGGAACACTAACAGTGCAAGTTTTACGTATACACCTGCTTGAACACTGGTGGCTCAGTCAAAAATGATTGGAACACCTGTGCTAATGAGAGGGTACCCTTAAAACCTGCACTGTTAGTGTTCACTGAGGACTGGATTTTGGGACCACTGTTAGAATCGAATAAAACACTCCAGTGTTTCTGGAGGATTGAACGAATCCTTTCCCACTGTGACTCCTGCAAGAGCTTTAACTTTTTGCCTTCAGTCAAAACATTTTGGAATACTGCACACCCCGACAACAAGCCAGCTCCGATAAGCACATGTTTAAATGTCCCGCCCATTCCGACGCGCCATCTTTAAATGTCCCGTATGAGACATTTAAAGATGGTGCACTGGAGTGGGCAGTCTAAGCATTGAAGTGGCCTGCCCAGGACAATTAAACATGTGCTTATCGGAGCTGCCTTGTTGGGCTTGTTGTTGGAGTGGACGGGTGGGCGAGGTGGACATTTTTCTGTCAGAGCGGGTAGTCGGGCTGGTGGACATTTTTCGTGGTGAAATATCAAGCAGCGAGGTGTCCCGCAGGTGACTTGTCCCAGCAGCAGCATTCGTTTCGGCATTTTGGTAAAATAGTACCCTACTGCAGTAGTACAAGTGATAAGGTTGGTCCCGTCATGAACTCTTTCTTACTACCACCATTAATCTAATGCTGACACCATCTTGCCATGGGAGATGTAGAAAATGTCCCATAAATTAAATGTAAGAAACAGTTACTTATATCTGATGCAGACCTGTAGATTTGTTTTTAAATAGTAGAAGGTGAAAAATTAAACCAGTGACATAGATTTTGATACATTTTAACATATCATAAAACTCCTCTCTGACTCGTCTATTTTTCCCCCCACAAATTGCTAACACACAGGGAGCAAAGCACTCGGATATATAAAAAACTTAACATTAAATGCCTATATTATTTCCAGTTTAGTATAGCCAGTGTCACCCTGATCCCCTTTTTATCCCCTTA
The DNA here is from genome assembly GCF_040206685.1 of Ascaphus truei. Classification (NCBI taxonomy): domain Eukaryota; kingdom Metazoa; phylum Chordata; class Amphibia; order Anura; family Ascaphidae; genus Ascaphus; species Ascaphus truei. Next base: position 194,392,084 of record NC_134483.1, on the reverse strand, counting down.
CCTTTCCATAGGCAGTGGAGGCTGGGGAGAGTGTGGGGGGATGCGCAGTAGCAAGCGCAAGCAGCATCCATTAGAGTATAGCACAGCAGGGGAACTACAAGTCCCAGCAGCCTCAGGCAGACAGCCAATAGGGCTGAAAAATTCTGGCAGTTGGAATTCTGACAGTTAGGGTGTCTGACAGTTGGAGCCAGGACAGAGAAAGGGAAGGTAGGGTCTGTGTGTCAGTGGCACCCAGACTAGGCCCGATTAACCCTTTAAGGTCCAAGATAGGCCCCACTCACCTAATCAGATTGTTGCTGCTACAGGGAAACCCCTAGCTAGGGACATTTCCCCTGTAGCTATATACAGTTAGTGTAAAGTGCCATTTGAAGATGCCACGTGGCGATTTGGGGACTGTGGTCTGGTGCCGGAAAACCACCGCACTATCATAGACTATCAAAGGTGAGACCCTCCTACCGGAGTTCACCCCACGCAAAGGTGGCGGCTTCACTGACATCGACGTCGCTGGATCAGTGGATTCCTTTTGCTTTTTGGCCATACCCGGGTGCTGGAGCACCTGGCAGGTACCTCACAATGTGCACCAACTATAACACTTTCAGTTACTGTGGGCAGCGCTGTCTCACACATTGGGTGGGTTGGCTCCTGTGGACACCAGGGAGGTTGGGTGCCCAGGGGCATCTTGGTACTTTGGGGAAATCCCATCAGAGGTGGACACTACGTTGGAGGGCACGGTGGGGCTACTGCCGTGTGAGGCCTATATTGTATGTGGGTTAGTGATATACATAGTTTTACCTGTGTTCAGTAAACTTATTAAATACAAGTGTGTGATATTATTGCATTGGGTCCTGTGAAGTGGTTATCCGCACTGTCACCTCACAGGTGGAGGTGCTGTCACCAGATGGATCAGGTACACCCCGGGCTCCCAGCAGTGGAGGCTCAGGCCTCCTGTGAGCCTCAGTTAAAGCACCACGCACTCAGTAGCTGCCACATTTCCCATAGGGTGGGGGAAACTGCGCTACATTAGCACAATCAGCAACACAGCAAATTTGCCACAACCCATGCAAAAATCCAAGCGACGATGGCAATCCAGGCTAGTTGTTAAAATACAACTACTTTTATTTAATCACCACTTCCATCCACTTGGGTACTGTATCATTTTTTGGCAAATTTACTGTTTCAAATCATTTTGACGTCTATCCTTGGATGGTCACAATCTTATTTCTTTTGTAAAATTGCCTTTATACATCACTCTTTACTTACTAAAGCTTCAGGATAGTGAGACAAAAGCACGATGTGCTGTATCCTACAGGGTGACTGGGTCATGACAGGCCTTAATTAGGCAGTATTTATTCAGTGTATTGTTGCTCAATTGGGCTAATAATCTTTCCTTTACACCCGGACTGTAAGACTAACAACTGCTACAGCCTGGGTGTTCTCTGCTTGTCTGAACAATCAAGTAGAACATCAAGGAACATGCGTAATTGATAATGAAATCAGTAATCCAGAGTAACAGAGCATTGCAATGAGTGGCTATAAAGTAGAAGATAATTTGTTAAGATGTTCCCATATGTATGTTTAATTGTACAAAAGCATGCTGAGATGTAGTATACAGTATAATTTTTCAACACATTTGTTTTACATGTAACGGTGTTTCTGGACCCACCGGACCCACCCAATCTCACATTGGCCCCTGTGGTCTAACCAGTCCCCATTACATGGATGTGTCTTGTGGTGCACCTGCTGGCTACAGGACTCCTGAGTCTCCCGCATGATGTTAGTGGGGATATCAACAAGACAGGCGTTGATGTAGTGTGCTTGAGTCCTACCTACATCCAGTGCAGCGCCTCCACCTCATCAGGATCTCTGCGTCCGCAGGGAGATGGTTCTGATGAGGACCTCCTTTGTGGTACCTCCTTCTGTGCAAGAACTTCACTCTCACACAGCCAGGGTTGGTTGAACACGGGCATCTTTATTTGCATGATAGACAGACTGCCCCTCACAGCGGCATCCCTTTAGAAGGTTCTCCCCTCCCAATGGAGTTGGATCACCTCTCCCCTCAGGGAGATCACCACCTGTGTCAGGTCCCTGATCACAGTGTAGATACTATTGCCCAGGTCTGACAGCCTTGCTTGCTGCAGACCTCCAGAACTGAATCAATCTCTCCAACAACTTGAACTTGAACAACTAACCACTCCTTGAACAACACTAACTTTGGGCAGTGCTGTGTCTTATATAACTTAGGGAATAGCCACACCTCTTGTGTCACTAACAGTGGACACAGAGTATGTTACCACTCCCCTGGTGTACATATGACACCTCACCAGGGTGTGAGGGCAAACCTCCATGATTGATGCTGGCAATCCTGTATACTTACCAGTTTTACTGCCAGCATGAGAGAGAACTGTATACCATTTTTAAACATGGCTACATACATATGAATACAGTACATAAAAAAAGTCAAATTGAGCACAGTTTGCATAGAGTATATAATATCTATAACACCCAATTCAGATTTCCATATACAGTATTTAATATTAATATCACCAACCACAAATTCCCATGTAATATGATATATCAGTGGTTGTCAACCTTTTTTTGGGTAGGGAACCCCAAAATTCGATTTTGAATTTCTGGGGAACCCCAGCCCTCACCACGTCTCTAGGCCCCCATCGCCCCATCTCTCTCACCTCACACTCTCCCCCTTGAGTGCATGCACGCACACACACTCTCCCACTTACACACACTCCCATTTACACACACGCACGCGCACGCACACACACACACACACCCTTACACCCTCTCTCACTTCCACTTACATACCCACATGCTCTCTCCCACTTACACCCACATACTCTTTCCCCCCCCCCCCCAAAACACACACACACACATAAATTAACAGAACTTTCTCTGGCACTTTGTGAGATGCCGTTGAGGTTGCTGTCTGTGACGTGAGCACAAACAAGGGGTGAAACTGTAGTTTAAGGGGATTATTCAACAGGGTGTGAAATGGCCTGTTACGTTATTGAATAAGCTCGTAAGAGTCAGAAAACCAAAGAAGAAGGTTCTGGTTCTTTTGCCCTTATGTGACCCTAAGGCATTTTGCCATTATTAATCAAAATGCCTTAGGGTCACAGCAATACCAAAACTTTCTTAGAATGTACAAAGAACTCATACAGTAGGTCAGGAATCATCAAGTCGTAATGCGAGATATCGTAACTTAATGTGTCAATAATGGTCATTGACTTGAGTAACAGATACTGCTGGATAAGTTGTGCAATACTCCGCATTGCTGCTTGATGAATCCCAGCCATGTGTTGCAAATCTTACCATTTTACACAGCATCACTGTCCATAATCCGTGTTAAGTACACTGAATACAATATTTTTTTTTACGCATTTATCCATGGTCATTTATCTAAATTACAGTATAAATTATATAATTACAGTATAATGAATTTTGGAGTATGCAATGGAAAAAATAGAAACCATACAATGTCAGCACATTGTCCCGGAAGGTACTATCCACCCCAACAATGGCACCTCTGCAGCTTTCCTCTTCTTCCCTCTTATGGTTTCACCTTCTCGCCATTTTTCTTTTTCAATGGTACAGACTGCAATTGCTCTTAGTAACTAATGTGAGGAGCATTCCTGCCACTGCAACCCCATATGTCACAGACACTCCACAATAACTAATTGTCAATGGAACGTAAGATTTCTTCATCTTCATTCTCCAAATTCTCCCTATAAAGAGACATTTACCAGCGTGGCAGATGAACATGGTGCTCGAGTAATATATAGGCCGACGTTATGTTGTCGCATTAACAAGTAACAAGGCCTATTAAAAGAGTTGGGAAGGGGGGTGTAACCCTGACTAAATTACCTCTTTTCCTGTTACAGTGCATTGACCTGATGAAGAAGTCATGTTGTGTATTCTACTTGGATTGCACCATTGCAATTAACTATTAGTAAAATTGACACATTACCATGTGCAGACATAACCCTTCCATCCTCCCAGCTGCATGTTGCAGGAGATCAGAAATTCAACATGTTAGCAAACAGCATCACTGGTAGCTTATCAGCTGGACAGCTGGGGGAATTACAATACCTGCCAGATGGGAGATTAACACAGGACACAGGAGCAAGGAAAGGTGAAAGGAAAATTTAGAGGAAGAAAGATAGAGTATTGAAGATCAGGTCAACTTTTAATATTAGCAATCTCAAAATGTTAACATTTAAATCAAAAGCAAATACCTCAAATTATCACTACTAATATTACCATGGTAACATATAATGATAATTTCAGTATTTGGGCTTTTCTAAGTGTAACCATGGCTAGACCAGGTTATACTTTCTGCCCCCTGTCATGTCAGTCCTAGTAGCTACAGGCAGTGGCAGGCTATCCTGTGGGGTTTACCCCCCTCATGCTGCCTCTGAGTGATAGGGGTGGAGGTGAACTGGGTCTGTGTGAAGCCAATCATTTGTGCGCTCCCCCTCTGTGCCTTAGGGAGGAAGTACTCTAAGGCTAAGGCCCCTGCTACCTCAGACCACGCGCCCGCACTGCAGACAGGTGGCGCGTGGAGAGGCACTTGGGGCTTTTTCCGGTCCAAAGGGACCATTTTTACGAGCGGGGGGGGGGGGCGTGGCCAAAACGGGGGGGGGGGGGGGGGCGCGGCCATGACGTGAGGGGACGGGACCGCCCCTCAGCAGTTCTGCCCCTCAACCATGTAGCCGCTCACACACACAGACAGGCACTCAGGCACACACATACACACACAGACAGGCACACACGCACTCAGGCACACACATACACACACACACAGACAGGCACTCATGCTTTCCCCCCACACTCTCCTCCCCGCAGCCTCCCCTCCTCATTGGCTCACAGCCACACCACGTGACGCGTCGCCGCTTGGGATTACAATTCTCTTGAATCCCCTGGCGGCTGACGCGTCACAGCGTGTAGTGAGCTGTGCAGTGAGGGGGGACTGGCTCGGGAGGATTCCCCTGCTGGTGGGGAACGCTCGTGCGGCCGCCCACGCCGCCGTGCGCAGTGGGTCCCAGCCCTTAATTATAGTCAGTCCCAGGTCTCCCCCTCCTGGGGTTGAGACATGCAGTCCAGGTCTCCCCCTCCTGGGGCAGAGACATGCAGTTCTAGTCTCCCTTTCCTGGGGCTGACTACAGCCAAAGATCTGAACATAGACTGCAAGAAGGCCGGTACCATCCAGAGGTCTGGGACCTATCCTAAAACCCTATGCATTCGTTGTAATAACACCTGCAGAGGATGCTACAATAAAGGATCCTGTTTTATATACCCCTGCCTGAGCCTACAGTCTATTGGGTAGGGGTATGCAAGAGAAGACTGTCATGGTGGGAACTGTCTCCAGTAACCATGGAGCCTGCTGACTGGAGGCATTGCACCAAAGACCGGAATTCAGCCGGAGGATCACAAAAAGCCTGTCCTGTTTCCAGGGCCGCCACAGAAATCGTGGGGCCCGGGACAAACATTTTGAGCAGGCCCCCCCCGTGTCGGTGGTATTGCCTGCCGCCCCCCCATTTCACACCTCACGAGCCCCTCTCTTCCCCCCCTTCTTCCTATGTATTTCTCTCCCTTCAGTCTCACCTCCTCTCCCGCCTTGCATGTATTTCTCTCCGCTGCGTCTCACTCTTACTCACCTATTTCCTCACTCACCCCTTCTCTCCCTCCGTCTAGTGAATTACCCCATGCTCACTCATTCCCTCCCCCTCACACAATTCCCCCACAAGATATACCAAAAAACTTCCCACCCCCAAATACATACAAAAAAATCCTCACACCCCCAAATATATACAACTGCAATTGGCATTAGACAGTGAGGCATTTAAAGTGAGCTTTTTAAGTGATAAATATAGTTAGACTATAGTTTGACTAGAGGTGACTGGGGACTGCACCTTTCTGCAAACTTTTTGACTCACGACAACAAACGGTAAGCTACTCAGATCACACTATGATCCCATTCTTGCTAACCTGCATATTTTAACCCCCCCACCCCTTTACAACTTCTTTCACTGCAGCCTCTCCCAAAACTGACCGCACAAAACACTGAAACCCTGAACTGACTCTAGCATTGCAATACAGCTAAACATTTGACAAGGAACAGGCACACCACTGCTGTTTAGTCTGCACACACTCACTTTGTTCACAACAGCTCCTTGCAGCACTGCCTACCTCTGGCAAAATGAACCTGCTCTGTATCTTAACATTTTTCTGTCTCCTGGCCTCATGGAGATGTTACTCTCTCTATACACTACAAACTCCTCCATCCTGGCCCACACCCAACATCACCATACACCCTGGACTACTCAAAAGCCTTGCACTATCTACTGAATGTTGGTGGAGAACTCTAAAAAGCAGCACACCAACCACTGCTCACTCTAATGGCAAACACCACAAATTTACAACGTCCAAACAACTACCCAAATTCCTACTCGTACTGTTACTCTCCTTAGCAGGTGATATTGAACCTAACCCAGGTCCTCCCATTTCAGCTCTGTCCCATGCCCCTGAGAATTCCACCTTTAAATTCCAAAAAGGCCTATCTGTCGCCCATATAAATATCCAGAGCCTGCTGCCCAAACTGGACGAACTAAGGGCATGGTGCCTTATGCATAAACCCAAAGCCATCATTCTTACAGAAATATGGCTATCCCCTAAAACCTCTGATGCAAATATCGCCATTCAGGGACACTCCATTTTTAGGAGTGATAGGTCAAAGACAGGAGGAGGGGTGTTATTTTATATTGCAGACACATTACAATTTACACTGTTAAATTGCCCAACAAGCCCACCCTCTTTTGAAATTCTAGTTGGCAAAATCTGCCTCCCCTTTTCTAAGCCCATCTTGCTTGCTGGCATCTACTGCCCCCCTAAAGCCCCTCTACAATCCCTGACTGATATCACCCTGTTTCTTGGCTCCATTTCCTCTCTGAATGAGAAGAGTGAGCTGCTAGTTCTTGGGGATTTCAACTTCAATTGGCTTGACCCTAAAAACCACAAAATCCAGATACAACTCAAGTCACTTAACCTATCGCAACTCATTTCCCAACCCACACGGATAAACCTGAAATAGCATAACCATTCCTTGCTAGACTGGATTATCTCCTCAAACCCCAGCAGAATCCAATCCTCTGGCATCCTTCCTGATATTTTCAGTGACCATGCAATAGTGTACTGTGTAAGGAAAATTAAACCGTCCCATTCAAGCCCTAAAGTTCTCCTCACTAGAACATTTAAAAACTTTAACCCACAACAGTTTCTGGATGATCTTACCAACTGCCCATGGCACAGAATCGATTTAATTCCCGACCCTGATTCTGCGCTCGACTATTTCCAATCTGAGTTCTTAAAACTCTGCGATACCCATGCCCCACTACGCAAAATAAGGGTACGGGGGGCCCACCTTCCATGGGTTACACCTGACCTCATAGCACTATACCAGTTCAGGGATGCCTTGTGGAAAAGCTACAAAGTAACTGGCACTACCAAGGATCTCAATCACTACAGATGCATGCGGAACATGTGCACAAGGCAAACAAGGCATGCAAAAGCACAATATTACTCTGACAATCTCCACCAGAATACATCAAACCCAGCTAACTTCTGGAAGGTGATCAACAATATATTCCAGCCTCCTAACCATCAACAACCAAGTAATATCACTGAGGGGGATATTACTCTGACAAACCCCACTGACATTGCAAATGCATTCAATGATTACTTTGTGGGGTGTGCCACTAACTTATTAGCGAAACGCAGCCCAAACCACAAACCTGAATCTCATCCTGGGAGAACCCCTATAGTCCCACCCCCTCCCAACACTGCCCACAATTTTCAATTTGGCCCAGTATCTGAAGAGGAGATTATACAAGCGCTCCTCAAACTAAAACTAAGCAGCCAATGTGGACCCGACTTACTACAATCTAGGTTCCTACGACTTGGTGCCCCAGCCATTGCCAAACCAATTGCGTCTATAGTCAACTCTGTCCTGTCTTCAGGCCATATCCCTAAGACCTGGAAAACTGCCAGAGTTGTCCCAATCTTCAAAAGTGGGGACAAAAACAATGTCTCAAACTACAGGCCAATCTCACTTCTCCCAATTCTATCCAAAGTCATGGAAAAATGTGTCCACTCCCAATTAAGCGATTTCTATACCAAGACAAATTTCCCTAGCCAATTCCAATCTGGGTTTCGTCCCAAACACTCCACTGTAACTACCCTGCTAAAAGTTTGCAATGAAATCCAGTGTGGAATGGAACGGGGACAACTCACTGGTGCAGTATTCCTAGATTTTGCAAAGGCTTTTGACACAGTTGATCATGCTATCCTGCTTAACAAACTCCAGAGCTCTGGAATAGGGAAGCATGCTTTAAGCTGTTTTCAGTCCTACCTATCAGGAAGATCCCAACATGTGTCCATCTCAGGCTCTAACTCCAACCCCCTGGATATCACCTCTGGTGTCCCGCAAGGCTCTGTTCTGGGCCCCCTACTCTTCTCAGTGTTCATTAATGATCTTCCCACAGCTTGTAAGGAAGCCTCAATACACATGTATGCAGATGACACAATCCTATCTGCACACAGCCATAGCCTCTCTGACCTTCAACACAAACTTCAGTCTGACTTTTTGAGACTCGAAAATTGGATTTCCCAAAACAAACTGTTTTTAAACACTGACAAGACTGTAACAATGGTATTTGGGACCAAGACTAAATTTGTAAAGCTCCCAGTGACTGAGCTGCTGATTAGAACCAACGCTAATACCACCCTAACACCTGTCACTAGTTCAAAATACCTGGGCTTATGGTTTGACTCCCACTTAACATTCGGGATGCACATTGATACCCTGACAACCAAGACCTATGTCAAACTAGGGGTACTTTACAGGAACAAATCCTCCCTAAGTCTCCTGGTCAGAAAGCGTATCGCACAGCAGATGCTAATGCCAATTATTGACTATGGAGACATAGTATATGGCTCGGCACCTCAAACCCACCTTAGCAAACTTGACACCCTCTACAATTCAATTTGTCGTTTTGTTCTCCAATGCAACTACAACACACATCACTGCGAAATGCTCAAAGAACTAGATTGGTCAACACTAGAGTCTAGGCGCAAATTTCACCTTTCCTGTCTTGCCTTTAAATTCTTCATGGGCAAGCTACCCAGCTACCTGAACAAGCTCCTCAACCCTACCACTTGCAGCACTTATCACCTGAGATCAGACTCCAAAAGACTGTTCATGGTCCCAAGGCTCAACAGAGTATCCGGACGTTCCTCCTTCTCCTACCGTGCACCCCAAAACTGGAACAACCTACCAGAGACCCTCACATCCACCACCAGTTTAAGTGCTTTCAAATCTAAGGCTGTCTCACATTTTAACCTGGTCTGTAACTGTTTCATACGCTCATAATATATATTTTCTTTAACTGTGCACGCAATGTCTTGTATATAATATATACCCTGCTCATTTATGTAACTGTACTTGTAACCATGTATTATTTGTTTTACTCTGTGCCCAGGACATACTTGAAAACGAGAGGTAACTCTCAATGTATTACTTCCTGGTAAAAATATTTTATAAATAAATAAATAAAATATACAACCTCCCCCACCCCCCCCAAATGCATACAAAAACCCACCTACCCAAAACATATTAAAAAAAACAATACATATAACGCCCCATACATATATAAATACACATACATATATAAATACATACAATACACATTAAAAAAACAATACATGAGAGGCGTGCACGACAAGGAGGTGAATGGCAGCTTAGAGTGTGAGCTCCATCCCCTCCGGCGTTTCAAATCGATCTAACTCCAGCAAAAACACAGCATCTGCATAATCCAGTATCTGCAGAACGTGTCTAAATATACAGACATGGCATCAACTAAGACTTTAAGAAAAAAAACACAGCCGGTGTCTACTTATTTTAAGAGCAAAGAGGCTGCCAGGGCTGACGTACCTGAATCTCCAGTGCAAACAGCATCAGCAGACCCAGAATTGGACTCCGCACCTGAAGAACCAGACGATATGGATATAATGAGACGTAAAGACATGAAGGAGTTTTGCACCAATATGCAACAATTCTTTAAGTCTGAGCTTTGGGCACTTCGGAAGGATGTGGACGCAATAGGGGAGCGTACGGCCGCTTTGGAACTCAGGGCAGATGAGACAGCTACATCCACAGCAGAAACACAGGCTCAAATATCCGCCTTAAAGGCACAGGTCACTTCCTTAGAGGATAAAATTGAGGACGCAGAGAACCGCGACCGGCGCTGTAACATTCGACTGAGAGGGGTCCCAGAAGCTATAACTGACCCAGAGGAATTTACTTCGAGGTGGCTGGAACATATATTTCCAGACATGGCTGCCAGAGACCTAGTTCTTGACAGATGCCACCGGGCGCTGAGGGGACGACCTCAGCAAGGAGACCCCCCAAGGGATGTGGTGCTTAGATTCCACTGTTACCGCACAAAAGAAAAAACTTGCCGAATAGCAAGGGAACTGAAGGTAGTGGAGTTTGAGAAAATAAAATTTCAAGTGTATCAGGATCTGTCACCTGCCACACTAGCAAAAAGGAGAGCAATGTCCCCAGTAACCAGAACGCTAAGAGATCAAGAGATTAGATATCGCTGGCTGTTCCCATGTGCCCTCATGGTCTTTAAAAACGGAGTGACACATATCCTCAAAAATATGGAAGACACTGAGGGATTCCTTAGGAGGGTCCTGGGATCAACTCAGAGCTCCCCTCGCCATGCGGCGGCTAAAGATGGCGCCCCCGCGCAGCCATGAGCTAACCCACGACGGATACACTGTGCCCTGCATGAAAGACCCTCCACTAGCCACAACCGCCAGAATCTACGGTATGGACCAACCCCAACACTGCCCCTCATGCCCTCGGGACCGTTTGGGACCCCTTCCGTAGCCCTCACCAGTCCCTGGAGAGGGGAATCAGCACCCGACAACGCAGCAGGTCCTACTCACATTTTTTGCTGGCAGCCATCTTCCCCTGCTTCTTCCCTTGCTCCTTCCCCGAGGCGCGCGGGAGCTTCACTGATCTTCGCGGGCTTGTCCAGTGACGTCATCACCCCGCACCGTCTTCCCGCGAGAGCTGGATCCCGGGCGCCTGCGCAGTAGAGGGGGGAAGCGGAGGCGCCTGCTGCCTTCTCCAAGATGGCCGCCGAGGAGTGCTGCCACGAACGGGACCTCCGGCGCCTGCACAGAAGAGGGAGGAGGCAGGGACGCTTACTGCCCCTACCAAGATGGCCGCCGAGGAGCGCTGCCACACGCGAGATCCCGGCGCCTGCGCAGAAGAGAGAGGAGGCGGAGGGGCTTGCTGCCCTCACCAAGATGGCGGCCGAGGAGCGCTGCCACACAGAAATGAGGGGGCTGACGGGGACACAGGCATAGAGGAGCTCTAGGCGCGCTGCAGAGAAGTGTGCATAGCAGCCTCCGCCTGTGCCCCAGAACTGTGGTCCCCCATATGCACATACAGCATTCATATACACACATATAAAACATTCAAACAATAAAAAGGATCTAAGGGAGGAAGGAGGAGAGGGGGGGGGAGGAGGAGGGAGAGGGGGGGGGAGGAGGAGGGGGAGTGGGGGGGGAGGGGGAGGGGGAAAAGGAGGAGAGGGGGGAGAGGAGAAGAGGGGGATGGGGGAGGAAGGAGGAGAGGGGATGCAGATGTACACACAATAAAAAGGATCTAAGGGAAAGGGGGGTGGGGGAGGAAGGAGGAGAGGGATGGAGGAGGAGAAGAAGGGGGGTGGGAGAGAGGAAGAGAGAGAGATGGGAGGAAGAGGTGGAGTGAGGGGGGAGGGAGAAGAGGTGGAAGAAAGAGGAGGTGAGGGGAGGAAGGAGAAGAAGAAGGGGGGGAGGAAGAAGAAGGGCGACTGGTTGGGTAAACAAAAAACAAGCCAATCCCACCACAGGGTTCATAATATAAGGTTTAAAAATAAAATAAAATTTACTTAAGTCCCTCGACCACGGTCTAGAGAGACTAAAGCCTATCTCTCCCTATAAAGCGCTATCTGAGAAGCTAGACTCCTGACCTGAGATACCTTAGTGATGAGTACAGGAGCCGCTAAGATGCTGAACAACGTAGCCTCTGGAGGTATATAGAGAGCGCAGGCATAAGTGGGCAGGGAGACAGGTTATTTCCGCTACGTCTGTGGCACATGCACAGAGGGATCTCTGCATAGGGCTACTGGAAGACATGCAACTCCCAATCTAAGAGGGGACAGGCTCTTTGGAGGGTATAGACAGACTGACGAGGATTAATCACTTGATATGTTAGGCTCGGATTCACGGAGGGCAGGGTACATCTGTTCATCAGTGTAGATATCCTCATACATGGTAGAGTTACCCAGAAGAAAAGGGCTGCTGTGGACATGATCATCTCAGACTGGAGGTATATGAGTTAACATTCTCCACGGAACTAAGTAGATGAGCTCCAAATTGGTAACGTGGTTCAGGGAGGGTGACAGAAGGTTAGACACAGGGCAAAGTTTTTCGTTATGTTTAGGAGGTGTTTATTGATATGCAGTTTCTGTTCCAGTTTCCATCGTTGAAGAGTTTAACGGAGTTACATATAGTAGCTGATTATGAAAAACACGCCGGCGGGATCCCCCGTATTGGCGTGCATGCATTTCCACTTTCGATCCCTGAGAAAGAGGGATCGCACACAAGTCCCAGGGAGGTCGGGTCCCAGCAAGACGGAGAGATCCCTCTATAAGACTGGACCAGGAGACCAACCCCATGGGCGCAAGAGACACACTCGGGGGCTCCCGAGGTGGATTCTTGTTTTTTTATTATTTGATGTCTCTGCAATATTGACGTTATATATGCATGTTATTTTTTGTTTCCTCCCTAATGTTTTTACCTGCATGTGGTCCCCCATCCCCCGCCTTCCCCCCCTCCCTTCCCCCCCTCCCACCTCCCACCCTCCCACCTCTCCCTCCCTTCACCTCTCAGGGGAACATCGTCCACACAGTCAAAACACACAACAGATGGTACAGATGCGTCTCAGCACTACCGACCGAACATGCTCCAAGGATGGATTCTTGGGTGAGTCCAAAGATTTCACGAAGCTATCACACACACACTTTAATAAATGGCGTTGATACTTATTTCCCATAACGTACAGGGCTTTAACAACCCAACCAAACGGAAGTTGGCCTTTACAGACTATAAAAGGAAACATGCTGAAATCCTTTTTTTACAGGAGACACACTTTAGTAAATCAAGTACCCCTAAATATCTTGACAAAGATTTCACCCAGGTTTTCACATCAGCAGCAGCAGTCAAAAAACGGGGGGTAGCTATACTATTCCGGAACAGCATTCCGTTCGAGGTGCAGTTAACTAAACGTGATACGGATGGTAGATACATCATTGTTGTAGGAACAATTAGGGGGCAGAGAATCACGTTGGCCTGCTTATACGCTCCCAGCGAGAAGAACACGATCTTTTTCGATAAGTTTTTCAGAACCCTGAACTCAGTAGCCCAAGGGAGCGTCGTGCTCGCGGGTGACTTTAACATAGTCATGCAACCGCACATGGATAGGTCAGGGGTCGTGGGTCAGTACAACAAAGGAGCGGGTGTATCTTTGCGCCGGGGCCTCAAGACCAACCAGTTGTCAGATATATGGAGGGAACTACATCCGGCAGACAGGGATTACACTTTCTTCTCTCACCCACACGGCTCGTACAGCAGAATTGATTACTTTTTTGTGTCCTGTCAACTGGTTCCTAAGGTTCCGTTCTCAATGGGAAACAGATCTGGGAGAAAACTTAGAAGATGAAGAATGGAGCGCCATATATATGGCCACAGCGAAGAGCTCCATATGCACCACGCTCAAGGAGAACGCATATAAAGTCCTAATGCGATGGTACCTCACCCCACTGAAATTATCAAGGTTTGTGCCGGGTTCCTCTCCCCTGTGCCCCCGCCAGTGCGGAGGAACAGCCGACCTGTTACATATGCTGTGGTCTTGTCCACGGATCTCTCCACTGTGGGAGGCGATTAGACATTGGATACAGAGACTGTTCGATCTCACCATTCCCCCAGACCCGTGGTTGTTCCTACTGAACAGGCCATTGACGGGCCTTTCCAAAACAAATAACAAACTAATTGCCCATTTCGCAATTGCAACGCGGTGCGAGATCGCAGCATTATGGAAACAATCTGATATTCCAACCATCCCAAAGATTCGGAATCGAATTTGGTTCATTTGCCAGATGGAAAAATTAACGAGTTTAGTTAACGATACTGGTGACAATTTTCTAAAAGTCTGGACGCCTTGGCTGGCACAGACAGATATCCCGGGGATTGAGAGGTCCTCAATATGGCTCTGATAACAGCAGGTGCGTTCTCCTTGGGAGGGGCTTACAGGAAGTATTCTATTCACCCAGGACCCCTTATAGCAACATTATAACATAAGTAATAAGAGAGACGACTCAGCTTGCAAACATCTGCGATGCTTAGCACGGAGCCACGTGTCGCACCTACTATCAACACACTCCCCCTACCTCACCCCCAACCTACCCCTTTCCCCTCCCCATCCCGCCTCAACTTTTTTTTTTTTTTTGTTTTCTGTGAGTATGTATTGTCTCCCCTTTTAAGTTGAGTTATATGTGTCTGTTTGTCCATTTAAGTAGAGTCGGCTTGGACTATATAGTCCACACCAAAGTACCCGGAAGGCCGGGTCCCGAAGCACAGCAGGATCTCGTTGTTACTTATATAATTGTTAAAATATTGTTTGCATACAAGACAAAAGTATTCTGTAATGTATTTTATGCTGTCTTGATTCAATAAAATTTAAGTTATTAAAAAAAAAAAAAAAAAAAAAAAAAAAACAATACATATAAAACCCACCCAAATACATATAAAAAAATCCCAATGCACCTAAAAAAAATACCCTAAATGCATCTAAAAAAAGACCCCAATACATCTACAAATGTCCCAATACATCTAAAAAAGAGCCCAATCCATTAGAAAAACAAAACAATACATATTAAAAAACAACCCTCCCCAATACATATAAAAAATACCCCAACCCATATAAAAATACCCCCAAGTCCCCAAATACATATAAAAATACTAATGAAATAAAAGTTTTATTTGTACGAGTTCCTCTGTCCGTGGACATGTATAAATATTATCAGGGCTGGCAAAATACTGTGAACTAGACCGCCCTAATCTACGTGAATGTACTAGTAAGTAAAAATACTAACACTAATAATAGTCACGGATAATACTACAAATAGCAATAATATTATATATTTAATATACTTGTATAAATCAGGTACTAATACATAGTTACATAGTAATAATAGTAATGGTGATATAAATACTACGGGTAATTTGTAATAATAAGAGCCAGTTCCCCACTCCATAATAATAATAATAATAATAATAATAAATGTGTCGTCGCCCCCTCCTGTCTCCTTCCCTCTTTCCCCACCCAACTGCCTTCTCCTCTCCTCGTCCCTTTGCTTTGTACCCTTAATTTCCAATTTACTCCCCTCACCTCCTCATGTAAGGTCCCTCTCCCCCCTCACCAACTCCTGTAAGGCCCCTCTCCACCTCACCAACTCTTGTAGGGCCCCTTCCTCCCCCCTCACCAACTCCTGTTGGGCCCCTCACACTCCTCACAAAATCCTGTAGGGTCCCTTCCTCCCCCCTCACCAACTCTTGTAGGGCCCTTTCCTCCCCCCTCACCAACTCCTGTAGGGCCCCTCTCCCCTGACCAACTCCTGTAGGACCCCTCCTCCCCCCTCAACAACTCTTGTAGGGCCCCTCTCCACCCCTCACCTCCTCCTGCTCCAGCACAGACAGCCTCTTCCTGTCACGATCTCTGCTGCCTGTGGCTTCCACCTCCCACACACTGCTGCTGCCTGTAGCCCTCCCATGCAGGGCACGTGGTAAGGAGGTGGGCGCTGCTCTCAGGGGTCAATGTGCTACAAGCGCGCGTAACGCTTGGAGGGCGGCCATCTTTTTTTTTTTTAATTTAAATAACCGGTGCCCGGCCGGGGCCCCCTGACTCACGGGGCCCGGGACGCCAATACCCTTTGTCCCCCCCTGTTGGCGGCCCTGCCTGTTTCCCCCTTACCATCGCAGACGCTCATCTCTCCTGAAGCCTCACAGGTAACAAGCACCATTACACCAGTAGCTTTAGCAAGATCTCCCAGTGTGGGGGAAGCAGTGCTAAAATTGGATTAATTGCATTAATACCAGCACCGGAGACCCCCGGCATGAATCCAATGTCTGAAAAATGCACTTACAGGCAACTTCATTACCTTAGCGGCTAACCAGGGTTAACCACCAGTGCCATGCTTATTGTGGGTAGCGGGGGTGGGTGAAGGTGGTATTTGGCCCGTGGTGGGTGGTTTGCGGGTGGACTTAACCCCTTCATTACCTTAGAGAATTAACCCCTCCCGTTACCACCCTTTAGGCCTAAACACCTTGGAGCTATTACCCCCTTCACCCACCCCCCTACTCACAATAAACACAAACACACAACAGCTCTACTACCCACCTCCTAGGCCCCCAATAACCATAACAATATATTATAAACACCAATACACAACCCATCCCCTGTGCCCCCACATAAAACCACTATTAATCTTTTTAGACACAGGATTAATACCCCAGGCCAGTGGGGGTCCCCGGGTGGTCATCGCGGGTATCCGTGGCCCCACAGGGCACCCGGGGGATCCCACAGGTGCCCTCGGGTGGCCTACAGATTGTCCCTGCAGGTGTCCGTGGGCCCCAACAGTGTCCACGGGTGTTCCTGCGGGTGTCTGGGGGTCCCATGGTCATCCCCACGGGTGTCCGTGGGTCCTCAGGTGGTCTCCATGGGCATCTGGGGGTCCTCGGGTGGTCCCTGTGGGTCCAGGCTGTATTTAAAAAAAAAAAAAAAACATGGCATACATTTCAAGAAATACACCTCCCCCCCTCCCCGCCCCACCAAACACATACAGTACAGTAATGTGCAAAATAACTATTATCCAGACCCTGTTGGGGCCCACAGATGCCCGCGGGGACCACCTGGAGGCCCACAGGGCCTAGCAGGGACCACCCGAGGGCCCCTAGACACCCATGGGAACCTCCCGGGGTGCACTGTGGGGCCTGCAGACATCCGTGGGGACCACCCGGGGACCCCCGCCGGCCTGTGGTATTAATCCTGTCTAAAAATATAAATAACTAGCTGAGAGACCCGGCGTTGCCCGGGATGTAAATGCGTAATAGGTAGTATTATTTATAAATCGTGGAACAATAGGTGAGTATTTGTTGGAAAGGGGGGGGAGGAGGGGAGTGGGGGGGAGGAGGGGAGTGGGGGGGAGGGGGGAGTGGGGGGGGGGGGGGAGGGGGGAGTGGGGGGGGGAGGAGGGGAGTGGGGGGGAGGAGGGGAGTGGGGGGGGGGAGGAGGGGAGTGGGGGGGAGGAGGGGAGTGGGGGGGGAGGAGGAGGGGAGTGGGGGGGGGAGGAGGGGAGTGGGGGGAGGAGGGGAGTGGGGGGGAGGAGGAGGGGAGTGGGGGGGGAGGAGGAGGGGAGTGGGGGGGGGAGGAGGAGGGGAGTGGGGGGGGAGGAGGAGGGGAGTGGGGGGGAGGAGGAGGGGAGTGGGGGGGAGGAGGGGAGTGAGTGGGGGAGGAGGGGAGTGGAGGGGGAGGAGGGGAGTGGGGGGGGAGGAGGGGAGTGGGGGGGGGGAGGAGTGGAGGTGGGGGGGGGGAGGAGGGGAGTGGGGGGGGGGGAGGAGGGGAGTGGGGGGGGGGGGGAAGGAGGGGAGTGGGGGGGGAGGACGGGAGTGGGGGGGGGGAGGAGGGGAGTGTGGGACGGGGTGTAGAGCAGTGGGCATATGTATTGTCATAATTAATGTATGTTCATGTCCCCCCCCTCCGTGCGTCCGTCCCCCTGCTGGTTCGGCTGGTGCCCCCCCCCCATTCTCCGTGACTCCCCCCCCTTTCCCCGTGACTCTTGGCTCGCTCCCCCCCCCCCCGGCGGCCGCTTGGTCCCCCGATGTGCCGTCCGGCTGAGTGAGGCGCGTGCAGGTAGCGCCCTGTGTGGGCCTGAGGCGCGAGGCTGCGCGGGTGGGCCTGAGGCGCGAGGCTGCGCGGGTGGGCCTGAGGCGCGAGGCTGCGCGGGTGGGCCTGAGGCGCGAGGCTGTTACTGGCGCCATAACCTGAGGCGGGACGTGACTTACCTGAGCGGGAGGTAGCGCCGGGGAGGTAAGGGAGCGGCTAGGGTAGGAGGGCCGCGCTTCCCGTCCGGAGCCGGTGCAGGGCGGCGCACGTGATGAGGGGGGGGGGGGTGAGGGGCTCCAGAGCAGCATCGTGCGTTGGATGGTCGGCAGCGTGAGTTTTGTGTTGGGGTGAGGGGGGGGGGTTTGAGGTGCTCCGGAGGAGCATCGTGCTGTGGATGTATGGGTGAGGGGGGTGGGGTGGTTTTGGGTGTGCTCCGGGGATGTTCGGGTGAGGGGGGGGGGTGTGATGGAGCATCGTGCGTTGTATGTTCAGCAGCGTGCTTTTGCTGTTCGTGTGAGGGGGGGGGGGTGATGGAGCATCGTGCGTTGTATGTTTGGGTGAGGGGGGTTGGTGATGGGCTGCAGTAGCGGGAGAGCTGTGGCGTGCGTTCGTAATGTGCATGAGGTTGGGGGGGGGGTGGTGGAGGGGGGGGGGTGGAGGGGGGTGCATGAGGTTGGGGGGGGGGCTGGTGGTGGAGGGGGGTGTTTGTAAGAGGCAGTGTTGCGCTGCTTGTTCGTGCGGTGTGTGGAGGTGAATGCTGTGGTAGCAGGCGGTGAGGGTTTTGTGGGTTGAGAGGTCGCCCCAGAGCAGTGAGGATTGTCAGTGAGGGGTGGGACAGTGGGGTGAGGGGTGGGACAGTGTGGCAGTGGTGTTGGCCGAAGGCCAATGAGAGTCAGTGAGGGGTGGGACAGTGTGGTGAGGGGTGGGACAGTGTTGAGGTGGAGTGACAGGCCAAAGGTGCAATGCGATTGGCCCTAGGGACACAGGGCATGCAGACAAACATACAGACATTTCAGAAATATATAGTAGATTGTTTTATGTGGGGGCACGGGGTGGGTGATTGTGTATTGTTAATTAAATTTTGTAATGGTTTTTGGTGGCCTAGGAGGTGGGTAGTAGAGCTGTTGTGTGTATTTTTTTTCTATTGTGGGTAGCGGTGGTGGGTGGTGGGCTATTAACCGCTAAGGTAATGAAGGGGTTAAGTCCGCCCGCAAGCCCCCGGCAAGGCCTAAACCCCCACCAAGTGCCAAATGCTACCTTCTCCCACCCCAGCTACCTACAATAAACATGGTACTGGTGTTTAACCCCTTAATTGCCTTAGCGGATATCTGCTAAGTTAATGAAGCTGCTTTAATGTAATTTTTATTAATAGTGCGCAGGAGCAGGGGGTCTCCTGAGCTGAACCGCTTCCCGAGTTACAGGCCCTGGTATGGGGCATCAGGTGCCGGTACCGCCGCCATTTTTAAAGTGTCCGCATGAAGTATCTGGGGGATTTAAATACCATGGACTGTAACACGAGAAGCAGGGGGGCCCCGAGGCAGAAATCAAAGCGGTTAATCTCAGGAGACCCCTTGCTCCCGCACACAATTAATAAAAATTACATTAAAGCTGCTTCATTACCTTAGCTGATATCCGGTACGGTAACGAATTAAAAATATATATATTTGGGTTTAAATACTAGTGTAGATGGGCAGGGGGTCTCCTAGCAGAACCACGTTGATTTCAGGTCCGGGGATCCTCTGCTTCCCAAGATACAGGCCCCGTTATGTATCTCCGAACCTGAAATCAATGCGGTTCTGCTCCGAAGACCCCCTGCTCATATACACTATTAATACAATTTAAAGGAAAAAAAATTACAGCAAGATTTGCGCAGGGAGAGACGACTGTCTCTCTCTCTGCACCAGAAACAACTCACGGAGTGAGCTCTTTTCGGAGGGCCGATCATCTCGGCGCCGACTACTCGCCATTTTTGCAAATGTTGCTATCACTGTTATTCTGGGCTTTCTGCATACCGTGATAGCAATGCTGCCAAAAATGGCAATTTAAAATAAATGCCGATTTTCTTTTTCCGTCATTTAGTGCATAGGCCCCTATGTGGGGACGTACCCTGAGGGAATTGTTCCACGAACCGTGGATACCCTTCATAAGAGAAAAAGAGCCTGTTGGGGTGTACCCTGTGGGAAATTGTCCAGGGAGCGTGTACCCTTAGTTTAATCCAGACCAGTGGTTGCGGCGTACCCTGTGGGAAATGTCCAGGGAGTGTGGATACCCTTCTAGCTGCTTTAAAAGAAATTGTGCTTGTTGGGGCATACCCTGTGGGAAATTGTCCAGGGAGCGTGTACCCTTCGAGCTGCATACAATTCAGTGTAAGGAACGGACCCCTGAAGCGTCGCTGGGGACCCTGTGTACTTTTTGCACTTATGGATTGTGCTATTGTGCTCAAAATGGAGTCCACCGCTTGGACTGTGTTCTCAAAATGGCGTTCCCACAGAAAAACGGGACCACATGGGATTGCAGCAAGTTGCAAGCTATTTTCTGCAAATTCAGTTGCAAGGTACCACCCATCGCTGTGACTGGCTCAGTCAGAGCCAGGTCACACCCTGTTCTTCTATGCCCGGTCCTATATTTCACCTAGGGGAGGGGGCAACACCCAAGATCCAATCGGAGACCATCCCTGCTATGGGAGGAGCTAGCCAGTTCCTGCCTAAGGCCGCGGGCATGGTCAGCGCTTAGGTGCTGACCCACGCTGACCCGCGCTCACGCTTGGCAGTGAGCCCCTGCAGCCGCAATGAGAGCGGCTATAGGAGGGTCTCGTGCACGCTTCCGCACACCGACAATTTTTTTTAGTTTAAGCGCTCACAGAAGCGCAGGGCCGGCCACGTGAGTGGTTCGCCCAATAAGGGCGAACCAGCTCTGTGACGTCACTGTCCCACCCCCCGACACGCCCCCAGACGGTGCGCGAACTAAGGCCAGGGAAAGCACCCACTTTCCCTCAGCCTCCGCGCGCCTCCGCGTGCCTAAGGGGGCTTATTAGTGGTCACGATGAATGGCCAGTGTCATCTGCTCTGTGTATGCCTGAACTGCCAGCTCCCTGGGTCGATGCTAGCCACACTGTGCAGTGTCAGCACTGCAGGGTTTTCCTCATGGGGCTTGCCAG
The DNA here is from genome assembly GCF_040206685.1 of Ascaphus truei. Classification (NCBI taxonomy): domain Eukaryota; kingdom Metazoa; phylum Chordata; class Amphibia; order Anura; family Ascaphidae; genus Ascaphus; species Ascaphus truei. Next base: position 194,370,857 of record NC_134483.1, on the reverse strand, counting down.
CCCTGTGCCAACCGATGCCGCTTTCCTGCCAATCGACCGGGCCTCCGCACCTGCCGGTGCGGCCCCTACAACCTTTACCGCGGTACCTACCCAGGCCTACGACCAGGCTCGCCCACTTATTGGCGAGGACTACCCTGATATCTACTGCGCAGATGACATCGTGGGCCCTAACCATCGTGCCCGGATGCCCACGTGGTCCGGTGCCAGAATCGGTGCCAACTGTGGTACCCGCCGTGCTGTTCCAGTCAGTTTCAGGACCGGAACCAGTGCAACCTGTACCCGATGACCAGGAGGATGAGTTGACTTCCCCGGGGGTGTTGGGTGCGCTTCCCCTGGAGGCGCGGGAGTAGTCAAGCTCCGTGCCAATGGTCGCCAGGGAATGCGGGGTGCCCCGACATCACTCCCCGGAGGAGGTGTCCTTACCTTCCCCAGAAGAAGACGAGGCAAGCCGTCGGAAAAATGCGTAGGAAAGCCCGTCCCTTACCTGCAATCAGAGGTGGAGTCCCAATCCAGAAGCGTCCTTCCAGAAGGCCATTGTGCATCCGCAGCCCCAGAGGAGCCCCACACCGAGGAAGACGCCGGAGCAGTGAAAGACCCATCTGCAGTGAATCCTGTGGAGCCAGAAGACGTCCCCTACCTTCGGATGGGTGAGGCTCCACATCTTGTTTCAGCTCGGGTCCTTCTGCGGCCTACCCAGACGAGGAGCCAGGCGGGGCCTTGTTCGGCGCGCAGAGGAGTGATGCATTTCTGGCGCCGCCAGACCAGTGGCAGCCTGGGGCTCTCTCGAGATTGTCCATCTCTGATGACGTTGACAAGATGGTGCCTATTTTAGCTGCGGAACCTTCACTGGGACCTGCTGCAGTGAGTGCTGGACAGTCTCCTACTGACACTTCACTACACAGGCCCCGATCCAGAGGACGGGGTCACCAGATCACTGATGCCACTCCAAAACCATGCCCCTGGGGCCGTGGTAAGCCTGCACCACATGAACTGGCCATGGACACTGTTAGGCCCCATTTACAGGCCTTACCCACCCATGTCCTTTCCCATGCCACCCCTGTTAAGGACATTGCCATGACCCCCTCCATTACATCTGCCCATGCTGTGGGTACTAGCTCTGCCCCTGCTGATCCCATCTATGTTTTATCTCATTTTCCCAGTGATGATCTGTTCCCTAGTTTGTCCACTGTTCTAAGGGACTGGGATTTTGGGGGGATGAATGGTTGGTCTGATAATTCAGAGGGAGAAGTACCGGCCTCTAGTCTAATACCTGTGGCTAAATCTCTTGGGTCATTCACTTCATTCATGGGCGGGTGTGTAAAAAACCTGATCCCAAGTTTTAGAAATAAGGATCTTATTATTCTTCACGTTGGAAGAATTGGTTATATTGTTGTATCATCGCTGTAATCAGTGGATGATATGGGTTAGTAATGTCTGTATGCTGTACATTGCTTTATGTCATGATATCTGATGTAACCTTGTGTTCCAGGTTTATGGATGGTGCCCTAAATTGGTTCCCAGTGAGTACATGGGATTTTTCACCTAGGGGAGAGGGTAGCTATAGTTGGTCCAGGTTATACTTTCTGCCCCCTGTCACATAAGTCCAAGTAGCTACAGGCAGCGGCAGGCTATCCTGTGGGGTTCACCCCCCTCATGCTGCCTCTGAGTGAAAGGAGTGGAGGTGAACTGGGTGAACTGTAGCCAATTATGGTGCAGACCTTGTGCCCTCCCCCTCTGTGCCTTAGGGAGGAAGTACTCTAAATTACAGTCAGTCCAGGTCTCCCCCTCCTGGGGTTGAGACATGCAGTCCAGGTCTCCCCCTCCTGGGGCAGAGATATGCAGTTCTAGTCTCCCTCTCCTGGGGCTGACAACAGCCAAAGATCTGAACATAGTGCCAGGCCTCAAGACTGCGAGAAGGCCGGTACCATCCAGAGGTCTGGGACCTATCCTAAAACCCTATGCATTCGTTGTAATAACACCTGCAGTGAATGCTACAATAAAGGATCCTGTTTTATATACCCCTGCCTGAGCCTACAGTCTATTGGGTAGGGGTATGCAGGAGAAGACTGTCATGGTGGGAACTGTCTCCAGTAACCATGGAGCCTGCTGACTGGAGGCGTTGCACCAAAGAACGGAATTCAGCCTGAGGATCACCAAAAGCCTGTCCTGTTTCCCCTTACCATCGCAGACGCTCATCGCTACTGCTTTGTTTCTTGGAACAGAGATGTGGTATATACAAGAACAGTTTCTTACAGCTGATGCAGTGAGACGGACGCCACCTCAGATATGAAGGATTTTGTTTTTACAAATATAAGGCAAAAAAAGAATGATACATAGAGATGCAGACTGTGATACATCTCATTATAACAATATACATATATATTTATTTTAACTAATGTGTTTATAATAAAGTTTATTTTTTAAGCCCGACTAGGGGTTTTCTCTCAGTGCAACATTATAGAGAGTCTTTCTTTACTTTTCTCATTATAATCTGTGCACCATGTAACTCCTCCTACTGACAAGGTGCAAGCTAGGGCCGGCGGGTGCAAAATTGGAGCAATATGCTTTGATACAAAGGTGAAAGATAAAAATTCCCTAGTTTTGCTTCAAAATTGCCTTTATTCATAGACCCCTCTAATATTGTTTTCTTATTAACGAGACCTTATGGAATATTCCAATATGTGTCACTCGGTCAACAAAAAAAAAAAAGTGGTTTGTTTATGCTGTAGTCTATAATGATTTGCTGGAAATGGGAAACAGACAGAGCACAAAAACAAGGTTATTTTCTGAGACCAAACGGCTTGACTTCAATAGCCTACGTATTTCAAAGGTTCTGTTGTGTCTGGGCCGCAGATATTTGGGTGAGTTTCCTGCCACGATGAAGGCAATAAATCACATGGAACATTTACTGTAAAGAGCCGTCCGGGGTATAAGTATTTATCTAAAATACTTGTCAAAAAGTGCATACCCACTTAGCAACAGCGTTGGGGCTGCAATAAGGTGAAAACCCGCACCCAGATATTATATATTATTACCACCTTTAATTCGGGGGTAAGGGGGATTTCCATCATTTTAAATTAAAGGGTTGTTTACATATTCATATCGAAGTGAGGAAAACTGTAGCAGAAATTCCAGAGTTATTGAGCAGCTTATAAAAATAAATCACAATAAATGACCCCAATATTTTCTTAAGTAGAAAGTCAATGGATAACTTTAAAATGTAATGGGATTTGGTGGAAATGGAAAATAAAGGCAATATGCATTTTTATTCTCTAAGGTTTTTTTCTTGCACTGGGAGTAGATTTTAGGAGCTCTTAACCAAAGAAATGACAGTATAATGGGGAGAAAAGGAAGTGGGACTAGACAGGAAAAACTCGGTGATGCAAAGTGACAGATAAATCAACAAGTTGAAAGAAGTTAGAAACCTGGTAGGGCAAGAAGGAGGGCAACCCCAGGAAGGGTCAGATTCAATCAAGTCCGAAGAGTGGCCAAAGCTGAACTTTGTCACCAAAAAAAAGATGAAAACAGCTTGGCGGTATTCAACATTGAAATGTAGAGGCAGTGAAAGCAGGACCAAGGGACTGAAGAGGAGAGGGAGAAATTGTTCACATGTATGAAAATACAGATGCAGCGGCCTGTATCCGACCACATCTCGTTCTAGATTTTGGCAAATTCGCCAATAAGCACGCGTGGTAGTGTGCGGCAGACTAATGGCCTGCCGGAGTTTAATTATGTTAATGTTAATCCTACCGGGGTCTACCTGTCTGTAAGAGACGCGCAGTAAGAGAGAGGCTGAATCAGTCACTCTATCTGCGGCCTCTAATAGGCGATCGCAGGGGTTTTATTTAATTGTAATATTATAGTATTGTAGCACGGGGTCTCCGGAGCTGAACTGCATTGTTTTCAGGTCCGGAGACCCCCAACATCCCGAGTTACAGGCCCCTTTATGGGGTGCCGGTATCCCCGCCATGTTAAAATCCTGTGGGTCACGTGGGATTTAAATTCTGCAGAGGGATACCGGCACCCCATAACGGGGCCTGTAACTCGGGAAATAGGGGGTCCCCGAGGCTGAAATCAACTTTGTTCAGCTCAGAAGACCCCCTGCTCCCGCACACTAGTATCAACACCATCGCGGGTGCCTCAGTTCTCCTGTGCCAAACAGGTAACCAGCACTACACCTAGCAATAGCCATGACTAAATCTCCCAGGGGGAGGGTGGGCGGAACATGTTCTACATATGACTACCATAATGGCTGCTTCAGTCAGTGTAACTCATCAGTTACTGTACAATGCATCCTTATATTACTACGGTAACATTATCTATTGTTACAGTCTGCAGCTCAAACTGCTGGGAATATTGTCAACAAATTATCACAAACAGGAAATCTTGCAAAGATCTTGCACTGCTCATCGAGGTGAGATTTCTGGTCATGACTTTGTGGGCAATATGTGATGTTGCATGTTAATTAACAGACCCAGAATATGTAATTTAGTGAGTTTGCCTCATTTGTATATAACATTTGCATATTGCACAGCCAGAAACAAAGAACGTAAAAAAAAAAAAAACGTGTTCTTACATGGTTTGGACGTGATTATTGCTTAGTGGATACAGCAAGAAAACAGCAATCTGTGTAACAACTTTCTATTTATCTTGTAGAATGACAAAAAAGTACAAATGTGCCATCTGGTGGTTGAGCTACATAACTGCACTGAGACAGCAAATGTCAAGTAAATTACTGATATACTGAAGTGCTCTTTACTTGACCAACAAACAGTTTACATTGTGCAAGGTTTTGCAACCTCACAGGGATCTTCTTCGGGTATTTTGTTATGTCTAGAAATTCAGAGATTATGCTGGTTCCTAACTGTAGTTGATGGTAGTTTTTATTCAAGCAGGTGTGTTAAAAATCTGAAGCAAGTCACATATTGCTATATAATTACTGTTCTTTGGACATGGAAGTGAACTTGAATCTGTTCATAAACACACACACAGTACATATATAAAGTCATATTTAAAAACATATACAAATGTACGCAAAAAAAATAAAAATAAAAATATGTATATATATATATATATATATATATATATATATATACACACACACACACAGACACAGTGGCGAGAAAATTTTGTGAACCACTTTTTTTTCACTTATTTCACATATTTAAAACCTACAATGCCATTAGATCTTAATCTAAGTCCTAATAATAAATAAATATAGCCTGATCAAATTACACAAAAACGTGATACTTTTTCAACATTTATTTATCCACAAAGTATTCAACATTCAATATCCATGTGTGAAAAAGTATGTGAACCTTTAGATTCAGTACCAGTACCTCTTGAGCAGAGACATTCAACTAAGCATTTTCTGTAACTGCTTATCAGTCTCTCACATTGGTTTTGTGGAATTATGGCCCATTCTTCATTACAGAACTGCTTCAACTCAATGACATTTGAGGGCTTCCTTGCATGGACAGATTACTTTAGGTCCTGCCACAACATTTAGATGGGTTTTAGGTCTAGACTTTGACTAGGTCATTCTAAAACACAGAATTTCTTCTTCTGCTGCCAGTCTTTTGTAGATCTGCTTGTATGTTTAGGATTATTGTCTTGCTGCATGACCCATGTTTGGATCAGCTTCAGCTCATGGACAGATGGCCTGACATTCTCCTCCTCTAGAATCTTCTGATACAATGCAGAATTCTTGGTTGTGTCAATGATGGCAAGTCATCCAGGTCCTGAGGCAGCAAAGCAGTCCCAAACCATCACACTCCCACCACCATGCTTGACAGTTGGGATGAGGTTCTTCTGTTCGATCACAGTTTTGGTTTTCGGCAAACGTAACGGTTTTTATTGAGTCCAAAAAGTTCTACTTTCAACTCGTCTGTCCTGAGAACATTGTTTCAGAAGTCTTGTGGATCATCTAAGTGCTCTTTGACGAACTTCAGGCCAGCAGCAATGTTCTTTTTAGAGAGCAGTGGTTTCTCCCTGGCTATCCTTCCATGAACACCATTCTTGTTCAGTCTTTCTCTGATAGTTGAGTCATGTACACTCACATTAGCCAAACCGAGAGATGTCTGTATGTCCTTGGATGTTACTCTGGGGTTCTTTATGACTTGCTGGGTGATTTGCCTGTTTATTCCTGGAGAGATTTTTGGATGACATTGTTCCTGGGTAGATTGACTGTGGTCTTGAAGTTTCTCCATTTGTCTGCCAGTGGATTGGGGGAACGCAAATCCTTAGAAATGGTTTTGTAACCCTTTCTAGACTGATGAGCATCAATAACTGCTTTTCGAGTTCCTCCGAGATTTATTTTGATTGTGGCATGACGTGTTTCCACATACGTGTGGTTTAGACCTAACTCAGAATGTTTCTGATCTTTATTTAGGGTGGGGCCTCCCAAACATACCTGAAGATCTACCTAATTATTTAAACACCTGATTCTAATTATCCCCTTTAATTTAGCATGGAAAAAAACTTACTGTTTCACATACCCTGACTCTTACTCATTGCGTGTCTAATTCATGCATCATGACAGCGCTAAATCGAGAAATAAGTGTGAATAATATATAAATGCATAAATATGCTGTAGACTAGTAAGTAATAATACACAAGAATTATAGTACCATAATAATATAAAGAGTTGGCTTAAACTGCAAATATAGGTGTATAGCAAAGGAAGAAAAATAGTAATGGGCGAGATAGCAGCCTCTAATTTGGACAAATACAGGTTCTATGTATTTTTTTTCCCATGAGATGAATGATACCGGACTATAGGTTAATTTATTCTGAGTATATTGGCAAATTGAACTACTCCAAATGTGGTCCCTCTCTGTCTCTCCCTTTCGCTCTTGTTCTTGCATGGTTTGGACATGTGATAACTGCTTAGTGGATATAGCACGAATATGGCAGTTCTTTGTAAAACTTTCTATTTGTCTTGTCGAATGAAAAAAAGGTACAAATGTGCCATCTGGTGGCTGAGCTACATAACTGCACTGAGACAGCAAATGTCAAGTAAATTACTGATTTACTGTAGAGCCCTTTACAGTAGGGTGACCAGATTTACAAAAGTAAAAACCGGGACACAGTAAAAAAAAAAATTTATAAAACAAATGACATCCCCAACTGCGCCCTTTCTCCTTTATGTCTCTCCTCACCTCTCTGTCCCCCCTTCTCACACACACACCCCATCCCTCCATTCTCTCTCCCCCCAATTCTCTCCCCCCCATCCCTCCAATCTCTCTCTCTCCCCCATCCCTCCATTCTATCTCTCTCCCCCATCCTCTCTCTCCCCCCACCCCTTCATTCTCTCTCTCCCCATAACTTCATTCTCTCACTCCCCCTATCCCTCCATTCTCGTTCCACCCTTCCCATTCTGTCTCTCTCCCCTATTCTGTCTCTCTCCCCCATTCTCTGTCTCTCTCCCCCATTCTCTGTCTCTCTCCCCCATTCTCTGTCTCTCTCTCCCCCATTCTCTGACGCTCTCTCCCCCATTCTCTGTGTCTCTCTTCCCCATTCTCTGTGTCTCTCTTCCCCATTCTCTGTCTCTCCACCCCATTCTCTGTGTCTCTCTCCCCATTCTGTGTCTCTTCTCTCCCCATTCTGTGTGTCTCTCTCTCCCCATTCTGTGTCTCTCTAACCCCATTCTCTGTGTCTCTCTCCCCCATTCTCTGTCTCTCTCACCTCCATTCTCTGTCTCTCTCCCCCATTCTCTGTCGCTCTCTCCCCCATTCTCTGTGTCTCTCTCCCCTATTCTCTGTGTCTCTCCACCCCATTCTCTGTGTCTCTCTCCACATTCTGTGTCTCTCTCTCCCCATTCTGTGTGTCTCTCTCTCCCCATTCTGTGTCTCTCTCACCCCATTCTCTGTGTCTCTCTCCCCCCCCATTCTCTGTGCCCCCCCAATTCTCTGTCTGTCTCTCTCTCTCCCCCCATTCTGTGTCTCCCTCTCTCCCCATTCTGTGTCTCTCTCTCTCTCCCCATTCTGTGTCTCTCTCTCTCCCCATACTGTGTCTGCCTCTCTCCCCATGCTGTGTCTGTCTCTCTCCCCATGCTGTCTCCCTCTCTCTCCATTTTGTCTCTCTCCCTCTATGCTGTGTGTCTCTCTCCATGCTTTATCTCTCTCTCCATGCTTTATCTCTCTCTCTCTCTCTCTCTCTCTCTCTCTCTCTCTCTCTCTCTCTCTCTCTCTCTCTCTCTCTCTCTCTCTCTCTCTCTCTCTCTCTCTCTCTCTCTCTTTGCTCTCTCTTTCTCCATGCGGTGTCTGTCTCTCCATGCTGTGTCTGTCTCTCTCCATGTTCTCTCTCTCTATCCATGCTGTCTCTCTCTCTCTCCATGCTGTCTCTCTCTCTCTCTCTCTCCATGCTGTCTCTCTCTCTCTCTCCATGCTGTCTCTCTCTCTCTCTCTCTCTCTCTCTCTCCATGCTGTGCCTCTCTCCCCATGCTGTGTCCCTCTCCTCCCATTCTGTATCTGTGTCTCTCCCCATGCTGTGTGTCTCTGTCTCTCCCCCATGCTCTCCCCCTCTTCCCCTCTCCCTCCCTCTCTCCCTCTCTCCCTCTCTCCCCCTCTCTCTGCCTCTCTCCCCCTCTCTCTCCCTCTACTTTTCTCTCTCTCTCTCTCTCTCTCTCTCTCTCTCTCTCTCTCTCTCTCTCTCTCTCTCTCTCTCCATGCTGTGTCTCTCTCTCCATGTTGTGTGTGTGTGTCTCTCTCTCTCCATGCTGTGTCTCTCTCTCCATGCTGTGTCTCTCTCTCCATGCTGTGTCTCTCTCACCATGCTGTGTGTCTCTCTCTCTCTCTCCATGCTCTGTCTCTCGCTCTCTCCATGTTGTGTGTGTCTCTCTCCATGCTGTGTCTCTCTCCCCATGCTGTCTCTCTCTCCATGCTGTCTCTCTCTCTATGCTGTGTGTGTCTCTCTCTCTCTCCATGCTGTGTGTCTCTCTCCCCCCATTCTGTATCTGTCTCTCTCCCCATGCTGTGTGTGTCTCTCTCCCCATGCTGTGTCTCTCTCCTCATGCTGTCTCTCTCCCGATGCCGTGTCTCTCTCTATGCTGGCTCTCTCCATGCTGTCTCTCTCTCTCTCTCTCTCTCCCCATGCTGTCTCTCTCTCTCCCCTCTCTCTCTCACAATGCTGTGTGTGTGTCTCACACCCCCATTATGTGTCTCACACCCCCCATTATGTGTCTCCCCCCCCCCCCAGGCTGTGTCTCTCTCCCCAGGCTGTGTCTCTCTTCCCAGGCTGTGTCTCTCTCCCCAGGCTGTGTCTCTCTCCCCAGGCTGTGTCTCTCTCCCCAGGCTGTGTCTCTCTCCCCAGGTTGTGTCTCTCTCCCCAGGCTGTGTCTCCCTCCCCAGGCTGTGTCTCTCTCCCCAGGCTGTGTCTCTCTCCCCAGGCTGTGTCTCTCTCCCCAGACAGTCTCTTTCTCCCCATGCTGCCTCTCTCTCCCCATGTTGCATCTCTTTCTCCCCATGTTGCGTCTCTTTCTCCCCATGCTGGGTCTCTTTCTCCCCATGCTGGGTCTCTCTCCCCATGTTGTCTCTCTCTCCATGCTGTGTCTCTCTCCCCATGCTCTCTCTCTCCCCATGCTTTGTTTCTCTCTGACCCCATGCTGTCTCTCCCCATGCTGTGTCTCTCTCCCCATGCTGTGTTTCTCACCCCATGCTTTGTCTCTCTCTCTCTCTCCCCCCATTCTGTCTGCCTCCATAGAGAGAAAGAGTGTGTGTGTGTTTTCTCTTATCCCATTTTCACCCTACCTGTCACTGTGGTGGAGCATGCGTGGGGGGGTGAAGCCATCTTGAGCCCTGGCAACAGACACTGACTCACTTCCGGGTCTCACTGCTGGGGCTCCGCGCTCTCCTCCTGCTCTCCTCTCTGCCAGCATTCTCTGCTCTCTGCTGCCTCCCTGCTCTTCTCTCTTCCAGCATTATCTGCTCTCTGCTGCTCCCCTGCTCTCCTCCCTGCATTCTCTGCTCTCTGATGCCCCCCTTCTCTCCTCCCTGCATTCTCTGCTCTCTGCTGCCCCCTGCTCTCCTCTCTGCATTCTCTGCTCTCTGCTGCCCCCCTGCTCTCCTCCCTGCATTCTCTACTCTCTGCTGTCTCCTGCTCTCCTCCCTGCATTCTCTGCTGCCCCCTCCTGCTCTCCTCCCTGCCATCATTCTCTGCTCTCTGCTGCCCCCCCCCACCCTGATGGTCAAAACCAGGACAGTCAGAGAAAAACGGGACATTTTAAAGAATGCCGGGCAGCCGGGACAGGCATTAAAAAAACTGGACTGTCCCGGCTAAACCGAGACATCTGGTCACCCTACCTTTATTGGACCAACAAACAGTTTGCACTGTGCAAGGTTTTGCAACCTCACAGGGATCTCCTTCATGTATTTTGTTATGTCTATGTAGCCCTCTTTCCCCCTAGTGTAAAGAGTCTACGGGTGCTAGCATTACCTGTTGGCTCACTGAGGTCCCAAGCCCCCGCCATGGGGAGCCCGGGGTGATATAATAACACAATCTTGGTGCAGTGCCTCCACCTGGGAGGGATCCCAACGTAGCGGGAGGAGCCCCTCACAGGAACCACAATACTGATACACACAAACACAGTATACCATAAAAATAACCTTTACTTAAGAACATATATACATAGCGGTAAGAAGAGTAATAATGCTACTGGTTACAGCTACCCATCAAGCCTCACACGGCCGTATCCCACCACCGTGTAACCCACACCATGTCCACAATACCTGACGGGGCCCTCGGGTACCCAACCACGCTGGTGTCCACAAGAATATAACCCCCACCCCTATATGTGGTCAGTGCTGCCACTATGGTGTGTGTACTTGCTTGGTGCACTTAATGATATAGGTACCTGCCGGCTGCTCCAGAACCCGGGCGCGCTGATTGGTAGCTGTGCAAGTTCTGCTAATTCAGCAATGGCGTCTGCATCTGTGGTGGGTCCTCTTCCGTGTGGGTGGTATCCAGCTGGAGTGTCCCACATACAGACAGTCTTGATACCTGCCAGGTGATCTGTGCACAGACTACTCTCCACAGGGCTGTGCAGCGGTGTAGCTGTGTTCCTTAATCAGCTAAAGGGGCTGTGTCCCTACCTAAGGAGTCAGTCCCTGCAGCTGCCACAAGCTTACTTTTGAGTCGGGCCTAACTGGGGCCTATCAGGGGGCTCTGGCCTAGTGCAGGGGCCACTGACACCCTGCACATACAACCCCCGCAAACTGTCTCCCAGCTCCGACTGACTTGTGGTGTCAGCGCTCGAAATGTATCAATCCTGGGTGCAGGGGAATCCTGAAATCCGGTTGGCTGGTGACTGTATATGTCTTCCTGTAGTCCCTCAGCATCATGGGACTCGCCACCGCAGCTGCTGCCGCTACGCACACACTCTGCAGCATCCCCCGCTACCTTTCTGTCAGCAACAGAGGTAGGGGGATAGGCCCAGGGAACCACGCTACACTCTCCCCCTGCTGAAACCCTGATGACCTCGCTTGGAAACAGAGTACACAACATAACAGTTATATAATAAAAAATATTGCAGTAACTTATATACAACTTATCACGTTTATATCAGCTTTACATAAGACTGTACATTTCAGTGAACATCACTATGACGGATTTCACTCGACTGTGGGCCCACTGCTGAGCCTCATAATGGGGTGCCCCAATTTGATCATAGGTCATCCTTATTGGAGGCTGACCAACTGTTTGGCTCTGGCGGAGCTGCTCTTCAGCCACTCTCTCTGGAGAGTAACAAGCATATTCCTGAGGCTCAGCCTCTTCCCTTGAGAGGAGTAGGGTCTCTGAACAGTCTCTTTGGGGCACAAAGCACTGGCTCTCCTGATCCAGGGGCTGACTCGCTGGAGCCACCCTAATAGGTGTTTGTCGACAAGGCCCTTTACCCATAGCTCCTCCGGGAGATGCCCCTCAAAATCGAGGGTTCCTTTGAGAGGGTCCCTCCATAGGATCCTCAGAGGTGGTATCATTTGCAGTCTCTTGACCAACCTGTGATGGGTTTGGCTCAACATCCAGGGGTGTAGCCGGTATTTTAGGCTCATCATCTCCCACTTGTGGGATGGGGAGCAAATGATTCCTGTGCCATACTTTTACCTGTCCATCCGCGTCTTTTATGTGGTAGACTGGGAGGCCAGGCATTTGTGACTCAACTTCGTAGATGCTGTCCCGCCAACGGTCGGCTAGTTTGTGTTTTCCCACGACTCCCAAATTGCGGAGGAGCACGACGTCTCCAGGGCGAATTTCCCGGTGTCTGACCTTATGGTCATAGCGCCTTTTGTTGTTGGCATTAAGTTTTTCAGCAGACTTTTCGGCTTGTTGATAAGCCTGTTGTAAGCTTTCCTGAAGTCTCTGCACATATTTAAAATGGTTTCAATTGTGTATCCCATCCGTGAATACCCATAGACGTACATCCACTGGCAGCCTGGCTTCTCGCCCAAACATAAGGAAGTAGGGGGAGAATCCCATGGACTCATGGCGGGTGCAGTTATATGCATGTACCAATGTCTCCACATTCCGACTCAATTCTGTCTTCTGCGCCCCAGTTAACGTTCCCAGCATGTCCAGCAACGTCCGGTTGAGCCGCTCCGGAAGGGCATCGCCCTCTGGGTGGTACGGGGTTGTCCGGGACTTGGTGATATCCAGGATTTTTAGTAGCTCCCGAATTAAACTGCTCTCAAAGTCCCAGCCTTGATCAGAATGCAAGCGATGGGTAGGCCATAATGCATAAAATATTTCTCCCAGAGGATCTTCGCCCCCGTAATGGCCCTCTGGTCTTTAGTCAGGAAGACTTGGGCTTAATATGTGTAATGGTCTGTGATGACCAACACGTTGCATATTCCTCGAACATCAGGCTCAATGCACAGGGAGTCCATGCACACTAAGTCCATACGGCCTGAACTCTTCAGATGGGCCATGGGCGCTGCTCGGGTCGGGAGGATCTTGCGCTGAATGCACCTGGAGCATCGTCGACAATGTCGTTCCACCGCCTCACGCATCTTGGGCCAGAAGAACCGGTCTCTGATGAGTCCGAAAGTCTTGTCTACACCGAGGTGTCCGTGCTTATTGTGTAGCGCCTTCAGGACCTGCAGGTTCCTGGGGAGAACCAGTTGCCGTCGATCCGGGTGGTTGTGGTATTGCACCAGCCTATAGAGTAGCCCGTGTCTATCTCGAACTTGTCAGCTTCTCGCATGAGAATGGCGACCACGTCGCTAGGAGCACGCTTAAGAAGGGAAGGCCTGTTTTTCTGGACAGCCTGACAAATTATACCAGCTATGGGGTCCCGGCTCTGATATTGGACCATATCCTTCCACGATATGATTTTATCAGGGGTGATGTGCATTCCACCGGGGTTACAGTATGCGGCACGAATGGCTTTGGAATGTCATCCCAAGGAATCCGCGACTCTTAACTCCGAAAAGGCCACTGGGTCATTGATAATGGCAGCCGTACTGCACATAGCTCGCATCCCTGGCCCCGGGATCTCTTACCTTTGATCATCATCAGGGGTTGCACTTAGCCCTTGGCCTTCGAGATAGGGTATCAGCTCCAATGTTCAGGGGCCCAGGTTTATACTTCAGGGTGAAGTTATAATTTGATAATGCTGCCAGCCATCGGTGACCGGAAGAATCCAGCTTGGCGAATTTCAAGATGTAAGTGAGTGGATTATTATCTGTCCTTACTTCAAAAGTGACTCCGTAGAGGTAATCATGGAGTTTGTCCACGATAGCCCATTTGAGAGCAAGCAACTCTAACTTGTGCACGGGATAGTTTTGTTCACTGGGAGTCAGCCTGCGGCTGACATGGGCCATGGGCCAGAGTCCCTCTGGGCGTTTCTGATGCAGGACTGCATCTAGTCCATTGAGACTGGCATCAACGTGCAGAACGTAGGGCTGTTCTGGGTCAGCATAGGCAAGAACCGGTGCTTCTGTCAGGCTTCTCTTCAGTCCCAGGAAGGCCCGTTCACATTCATGCAAATGGCTGACGGGCCGAGGTGGCCTTCCGCTCTTTATCTTCGGCCTATATCTTCAGAAGATTATTGAGGAGCTTGGCCCTACTGGAGTACCCCTCAACAAAGTGATGGTAGTAACCACAGAAGCCGAGGAATGAGCGTAGCTCCATGACATTCTCAGGCCGAGGCCAGTTCACGACAGCTTCCACTTTGGCCGGATCAGTGGCGATTCCCTTCGCAGACACAATGTGTCCCACGTAGGTCACCGAGGTGTGGCAGAACCAGCACTTGTCAAGTGACAATTTCAGTCCTCCTTTCCCAAGGCGGTCCAGTACTTTAAGTAACCGTTCTTCATGCTCCTCCAAGGTCTTCCCAAAGACAATAATATCATCCAGGTAAACTAAGCACTCCCGAGGATTCATGTCTCCTATAGTCTTTTCCATTAGGCGTTGGAAGGTCGCTGGCGCTCCACAGATACCTTGAGATATACGTGTAAATTGTTAGAAGCCTAGGGGACATACGAAGGCAGTCTTTTCCTGATCCTCTTTACTCATTGGTACCTGCTAGTACCCAGATCTCAAGTCCAGAACACTGAACCACTGACATTGAGAATCTCTTCTATGCGGGTAAGAGTGTACTGATCCGGTACTGTACGATTATTCAGTGTCCGATAGTCGACACACACTCTCACCAACCCATTCTTCTTTCCTATCACTATGATGGGTGATGCGTAGGGGCTCCATGATTCGGTCACAATTCCCGCCTCTTCCATCTTGTGTAGTATACCCCTTATGTCATCCACATCCCGATGGGCGATGCGTCGAGAACGCTCTCGGAAGGGGGTAGTGTCACTCAGCTGGATGGTGTGTTGGGTGCTGCGGCTGCAACCCACATCCATCTCACTCATGGAAAACACATAGCCTGTCGCTCTTCCAATTTGGCAGTCGGTCTTTCCATTCTGCCGGTAACGTCGAATCTCCGAAGTTGATGCCCAGCACATCTGATTGCTCGACACTGTGGCATTGTTCACCTGAGGCATCGTCTCCACAGGGCTGACAGGATATATATGACCCAATTTCTGTCCCTCATCAAAAGCCATAGTGTACGGGGAAATATTCTGAACATGCACGTAAATTCGGATAGGAATCTTGGATGTCCATTCTCTCACTTCTGGTATTAACTTGTACCCTCTCTGAGCATCTTCCTCCTGCATGCTTTCCAAGGAGAAAAGGTGGTCAGCTTTGGCTCTGTCGGGATAGCAGCACCAGGCGGCCATGCACTTCACTCCAACTGGGGGAATTTCGGTCAGTCCAGCGCGCCGGTTAAAGAGATCCCCGTGATGATCTAACGCAGACATTTTGCAGCACTCTTCTAGCAAGAGGGGATAGAGGTTGAGGCTGCTCAAAGACAGTTCTCCAACTTCTTGTAGGTAGGCTCGGATGATTATTCGCACTATATCCGTATTAGTTCCCAGGATGATCGGATACTCAGGCTGTTCCTGGGGCTCAGGACACACTAGGGCCTCCACATCTATAGGGTGTGTCTTCCTGGTGTTCAAATGAATGATTTCCAGATGTACCTTTACAATCCCATCACTGGGATAGTCTTGGTTACTCAGCCCCCTCACCTTCATATGCTCCGCCGACTGCAAAGGACGCTGCTGTAGGTGTTGATTATAGAACCCCCGGTATATAATGGTCACTTGGGACCCAGTGTCTAGCAAGGCCGATGAATAGACACCATCCACGACAACACGTATAATGGCTTCTGGCCCTATCCTACTACAAGTGTCCAATGGGGGGTGTCCATCGTCCGTGCTCAGTTCAGAGGGTTCATCTGAAGGCAGGGCCATGGGTTCATCTGAAGGCAGGGCCATGGGTTCCTCCGATGAATCCGTCGGTTTGGCTTCGGCAGTGTAAACCTCGCAAACCATCACATTAGGGTTAAAATTCTTGGTGGAAGGGTTTTCTTCGTTGTCTTCCTTCTCGGGGCAGTCATAGAGAGGTGACCCTTCTTACCACACCTGTAGCTGATGACTTTCCTGTGTGTCCTTTTTCGTATCGTTAGGCTCCTTGCTTTTTGGTGTAGATGCAGCCTTCGGTTTAGGGGGAAGTGTAACAGATTATGGGCTTCGTATACTTTCACTTGTCGCAATAATCCCACGAATGTGGGAGGGCTCCCTTGCATGAGGTTGCAGCGAATCATATTGGCTATGGCAGTGGTTCCCAAACTGTGCTAGAGGAGCGCCGCGATTTCAACCGGACAGGCCGATAATTCTGATGCCTGTTCGGTTGAAAGTTTGTGGGCGGCCGTCGGAAAGCCAAGCGGCGGATGTGGCCCGTTCTATAGTGTGGTGTGCAGGTGACCGCATGTGGGGTGGGGGGGGGTTGAGCCCGTGTGGGCTGGGGGGGGCGAGCCCGTGTGGGCTGGGGGGGGCGAGCCCGTGTGGACGCAAGGGTATTTTTTATATGTATTCGGGGAGCGCGGGGGTATTTTTTATATGTATTCGGGGAGTGGGCGTCTAATATTGTGTCCAGTATTTTTGGACAAGCAACCTGGCAACCTTAGGCACGTTCTATAGTGCCGGGCGCGTGCTAAGCCGACAGACAGCGGCAAAGACGGGGTAAAGATGATTTTGCGCCGCTACCAGCGCTCAAATGTGTGTGTGTGTGTGTGTGTGTGTGTGCGCGTGGTGTGTGTGTGTGTGTGTGTGTGTGTGTGTGTGTGTGTGTGTGTGTGTGTGTGTGTGTGTGTGTGTGTGTGTGTGTGTGTGTGTGTGTGTGTGTGTGTGTGTGTGTGTGTGTGTGTGTGTCAATGATTGCACAAATAAAATAAAAAAATATTTATTAAACTTTTTTCTTTCTTTAAAAAAATCTTATTTAGGGCTTTCTTTACACACACACACACACACGCGCGCGCACACACACGCACACACGCACGCGCGCGCGCACACACACACACACACACACACCCTGCAGCTCCCGGTTCTATAACAGGGAAAAGCATGCGGCATGTGCACGCGTGTTCGCATAGGCACGCACGGCATGCAGTATAGAACTGGCCCTAAATGCAGTGCTTGCTCCACGATAAACCAAAATAGCGAGAGCAGCAACCGAACCGGACCGGTTGCGCATTCCATGTACGATTTTGGAGCCACCTCTCGCCCTCTCACCGGCTGCGGGCAGCGACAGCAAGAGGAGTTCCCGGCGCTGTCTCCTGGGGTGGCGGTTAATTTGTTTTATGAGGCGCTCCGCACCACTGTAGTGACCGAATGAGGTGAGCGCGATGCTGCCGGTGCCAGGGAGCTATTGCCGGGGCTTCCCTGCGGCTTGTGTTTCATATCTCTACCACCCGTCACTTGTCTGCCTGTGTGTACATAGGGGGGGGGGTGCGGGCTGTGCGAGTGTCTGTGTGAGCGTCTGTGTGTGTGAGCATCTGTGAGTGTGAGCGCCTGTGAGTGTGAGCATCTGTGAGTGTGAGATTCTGTGAGTGTGAGATTCTGAGTGTGAGAGTCTGTGTGTGAGAGTCTGTGAGTGTGAGAGTCTGTGAGTGTGAGATTCTGAGTGTGAGAGTCTGTGAGTGTGAGGTCTGTCTGTGTGAGAGTCTGTGAGTGTGAGAGTCTGTGAGTGTGAGAGTCTGTGAGTGTGAGAGTCTGTGAGTATGAGTGAGAGTTTGTGTGAGTGAGAGTTTGTTTGAGTGAGAGTCTGTGTGAGTGAGAGTCTGTGTGAGTGAGTGTGAGAGAGTGTGTGTGTGAGTGTGCATGTGTGTGTGAGTGTGTGTGTGAGTGTGAGAGAGTGTGTGTGTGTGTGGGAGATGTGTGTCTGTGTGAGATGTGAGTCTGTGTGAGAGTCTGTGTGAGAGTCTGTGTGAGTCTGTGTGAGAGTCTGTGTGAGAGTCTATGTGAGAGTGTGAGAGTGTGAGAGTCTGTGTGAGAGAGACACCAACTGTGCACTGCAACTGTTAGGTATGTATATACAACTTTGTTTTTACTTTAGGCGCCGCAGAAAAATCCTGATCGCCTTGGGGAGCCTTGAACCGAAAAAGTTTGGGAACCACTGGGCTATGGAGTGATTCGGGCTTGATCCCAGTAAATACTGTTTACGAAGGGCCTCATCCATCCCGGAGGCTGGAATCAGCTTGCGGTTGAGTAGGGCCCATAGGACCAATTGAATGCGGTGAATGAACGCCGACAATTCTTCTCCCTCTTTCTGGAAGAGGTCATAGTACGTAGCCCAGATCGCTCCTTCATCTTCCTCCAACCTGTAGGCTTCTATCAGGAAATCCACTTACATCCGAGGCATGAAGTCTTGGTGTTGCTCCCGGTGGATGCCAACAATTGTAGAAGCTGGAGGCCTAAGACATTCCATTATGCGCTGCCTTTTTACTGCGTCAGTGCAAGGCCAATCTTCCAGCACCTTCAGCATATGCTCTTTCCAGGAGTCTATCCCTTCTTCTCCGAGAGGCGTTGGAAGGACCCCAGAGAAGGCTTTGAGGTTCCTGAAATGTTGTGACTGGGATGACATGGTCAGTGCCTACACTAATTGCGGCAGGGTCACCCCCATTGCTGAGCTGCCACTTGATAAGCGACTGTCACTGATAGGCCTTAGACTTGGCCCAGAGATGGGGGTGGGTGTTGAGGGTGGACTTTCAGCCAAGCTGTTAGCCCCTTCAAGAGCACTCGGGGTAAAGGTTACTCGGGGTAGCAGTGGGTCTACTCTGTTAGGAGTACTTGACACTGGAGCAGTAGTCTGCCAGTTACTGGTGGAAGGCTCGACGGGGACCGGTTCAGTCTGTGGAGAGTCCACCGAGGTGAACATCTGTGAGATTTCGAGTAAGTCTGAGTATATAAGGGGGTAGCCTTCTGGTGGGGCTTCTGGGGCTTGTAAAGTCAGAGGGGCAGTTTCCCGGCTTTTGTTCTGACTCCCTGTCAACAGTATGGTACTCCAATGGAAGGTGGTGTCAAACTCTCGTAACCTCACCCACACTCTGTCTAGGCCCAGGAGTTTCTTTAGAGAATCCCGGATTTTACTCTCCTTCACTAGTGCTGGGACGTTCCCCACTGCTACTACGTGACTGAGCAGTTCTTTAACCTTGAAGGCCCAGGCATGGACATGGCTTGAGGGGGTTAACATGATTCAGTTGTACTTACAGCTATTGGGCACCCCAGGTCTGAGATCTCAACAGCGCCTCCAAATGTAGCCCTCTTTCCCCCTAGTGTAAAGAGTCTACTGATGTTGGCATTACCTGTTGGCTCACAGAGGTCCCAAGCCTCTGCCACTGGGAGCCTGGGGTTGATATAACAACACAATCTTGGTCCAGCGCCTCCACCTTGGAGTGATCCCAACGTAGTGGGAGGAGCCCCTCACAGGACCCACAATACTGATACACACACACAGTATGTGATAAGAATAACATTTACTTAAGAACATATATACATAACGGTAAGAAGAGCAATAATGCTATTGCTTACAGTTACCCATCAAGCCTCACATGGCCATATCCCACCACCATGTAACCCACACTGTATCCACGGTACCTGACGGGGCCCTCGGGCACCCAACCACCCTGGTGTCCACAAGAATATAACCCTCACCCCTATATGTGGTCAGCGCTGCCACTATGGTGTGTGTACTTGCTTGGTGCACTTAATGATATAGGTGCCTGCCAGGTGCTCCAGCACCCAGGCGCACTGATTGGTAACTGTGCAGGATCCGCTGATCCAGCGATGGTGTCTGCATCTGTGGTGGGTCCTCCTCCGAGTGGGTGATATCCAGCTGGAGTGTCCCACATACAGATAGTCTTGATACCTTGCCAGGTGATCTGAGCCCATACCACTCTCCCCAGGGCTGCGCAGCATTGTAGCTGTGTCCCTGCTCCTAATCAGCTAAAGGGGCTGCTTCCCTACCTAAGGAGTCCCTGTTGCTGTGTAACGCCTGTATGCCCACAGACCTGGCCAGTCCCCAGTACTGAGGAGGGAAGGGTTTTACCATGCACCCACAGCAGTGAGGGCGTGCCCGGAGTGTGGTATGGCGTTGCCGTGCCTGTAGAAAGATGGTTAGTTATACTTGCAACGCTTTGGGATTCAGAGTAAGGATAGTGATGTCCGTGTGCCAGAGTCCAGGGGTTATAGAGAGCAGGATCATAATGTTCATAAGCGAGTGTCCAGGGATAACAGAAGTCAGCAAAGTCATGTCCGTAAGCAGGGTTCAAGGGCAGGAGAGAGCAGAGTAATCCAGTACAAGCAGAGGTCAAGCCAGGGAGATCCAGGAGTAAGCAGGAGCAGGAACAGATGCTGGAAAACACAGGAGAGCCAAGCATAGGACTGCACACACAGGGGTTACAAAGAACTATGCAGAGCAATGAGTGAGAGGACAGACAGGGGTTATAAAGGAGGAACACCAATGGGAGAGAGAGGAGGAGCAGAGGGTGAAGTGAGAGACAGCAGGGATAGGGGAGAAGGAGAGGAGGAGGAGACAGGTAGCCAAAGAGGGAGATAGCCTGAACAGCCTGAGAGGAGGAGCCAGTGGTCTGGGAATACCTACAAGAGGAGTGTGTGCGTGCGCCCTCTAAGGTTAGCGTGCGTGCGCATAGGCTGTGTCAGGAGCTGCGAGTGTTGTAGAAGGGAACGGGAGACTGAGAAGACGCGCGTGCCCTACGGGGAACGTGCGCAGACGCTGGGAGAGCGTCAGGGGCTGCCGCAGAGGGACGGATGCGGGAGGAGGAAGGAGGAGCAGAACGGGGAGGCAAGGAAGGGACATGAGAGGTAGGTGGGAGCGCAGCACCAGGGACACGTGGAGGGGAAGGAATCCCCTGAACCGTCACAGTATCCCCCCCTTGAGGATCGATCTCCGGGCGATCCAGCCATGGCTTCTGGGGAAATTTCAGATGGAATTGCCGGAGGAGTTTGGGAGGATGGATGTGACATGCTGGAACCCAAGAACGCTCTTCTGGACCATACCCCTTCCAGTGGACGAGAAACTGGAGTTTATTTCTGGACCAGCGAGAGTCGATTAAAGAGTGATTCTCGTACTCTTGTTTTCCTAGGGTAGTCACTGGGTTGGGTTTTCGGGAAGGATCCGGGAAGTGTGAGCTCTGGATGAAAGGTTTGAATAAGGATACATGGAATACAGAGGGAATCCTCATGGTGGGAGGCAATGCTAGTCGGTAGGCGACCGGGTTGATCTTTTCTATTATTTTGAAAGGGCCCAAAAATCTTTGGGACAACTTTGGAGACAGAGTTTTGAGCCTAATATTCTTTGAGGACAACCACACTCTGTCACCGGGTTTGAACGAAGGACCTGGTTGGCGACGTTGATCTGCCTTAGTTTTTTGTCTAGAAGGGTCGTAGCATGGGAGTCCGCTGCAGGAACGCCAGATGGGGGGGAGGAGAGGGTAAGACTGCTAGGGTGAAAACCAAAATTGATGAAAAAATGAGATTTTTGTGTAGATTCATTCTTAAGAGGGTTGATAGCAAATTCAGCCCATGGTAACAGGTCCACCCAGTTGTCTTGCGACTCGGAGACGAAACATCTGAGATACTGCACTAAGGTCTGATTCATCCTTTCAGTCTGACCATTGGTCTGAGGGTGATATCCGGAAGAAAAAAGAAGAGAAATCCCAAGTCTCTGGGAAAACGCACACCAGAACTTAGAGATGAATTGAGAACCTCTGTCAGAGACAATAGAAATGGGAACGCCATGTAATCTGAAAATTTCCTTGGAAAAAATATCGGCCAATGTAGCAGAATTAGGAAGACCCTTGAGGGGAATAAGGTGTGCGTGTTTAGAAAATCTGCCTACCACGACAAGAATGGTGTTCATTCCCTTAGAGTTGGGAAGTTCGACAATGAAGTCCATAGAGATGTGTTTCCATGGTTGCTCCGGGATGGGAAGAGGCATGAGAAGACCCGAAGGCTTGTGATGAGCAGATTTACTCTGGGCACATACGGACAAGCACTAGTGAAGTAAAAAATGTCCTTGTTCATCTTAGGCCACCAAAATGTCCATTTAATAAGATCCGCTGTTCTCTTGAAGCCTGGATGACCGGCCGATCTAGAAGAATGTCCCCAAAGTAAAATCTTGTGGCGAAACTGTGGAGCTGCGTATAAGCGTCCCGCTGGTACCCTGAACCTGCTGTGAATGTGAACCTGGGCTTTGTTGATTTCATCCAACACATCGAAATTATTGGCAGAGATTATGCACTTGGCAGGAAAAATCGGTTCCGTGGATTCATTAGATTCGTTCTCAGTGGCGAACTGGCAAGAGAGAGCGTCTGCTTTGATATTTTTGGTACCAGGAATATACGAAATGGTATAGTTGAAACGGGGAAAAAAAAGAGACCAACAGGCCTGACGGGATCCTAACCGTCGAGCACCCTCGATATATAGAAAAATGTTGTGGTCGGTGAGGATGGCAATAGGTTCCTTGGTGCCTTCTAAAAGATGCCTCCACTCCTGAAGAGCCAATTTAATGGCCAAAAGCTCACGATTCCCAACATCATAATTTCTCTCGGCAGACGAGAATTTCTGAGAAAAAAACCACAGGGATGGAGTTTTTCTTGGGGAGAGGGTCTCTGAGAAAGAACTGCACGGCTCCTACATCCGAGGCGTCAACTTCCAATGTGAAGGGAAGAGAGGTATCCGGGTGACGTAGGATGGGTGCAGAGACGAAGGCTTTTTTGAGAAACTCGAATGCGTCAATGGCTTCAGGAGACCAAAACGTGGGGTCGACACATTTTTTGGTCAAGGCGGTGATGGGGAGAGCAATGGAAGAAAAATTACGGATGAATTTCCTGTAATAATTGGCAAAGCCGAGAAATCGCTGCACGGCCTTGAGAAAATTTGGCAGCGGCCAGTCGAGAACAGACTTCAGTTTCTCTGGGTTCATAGAAAAACCTTGGTTAGAGATAATATAGCCTAGGAAGGCAGTAGACGTCTCGTGGAACAAACATTTCTCCATCTTAGCGTATAGGCGGTTAGCACGGAGCCTAGAAAGTACCAGTTTGGTATGGTGAATGTGTTCATCTAAGTCTTTAGAAAAAATGAGAATGTCATCCAAGTATACGATAACAAATATTCCCAATACATCCCGGAAGATGTAGTTCATGAACTCTTGGAAGACGGCAGGAGCATTGCATAAACCAAAGGGCATTACTAGATACTCATAATGTCCAGATCGCGTATTAAATGCGGTTTTCCACTCGTCCCCCTCCCTTATGCGAATGAGGTTTTATGCCCCTCTTAAATCGAGCTTGGAGAAGATAGAGGCTCCTTGGAGACGATCAAAAAGTTCAGAGATTAAGGGAAGGGGGTACCGATTATTTACCGTGATTTTGTTGAGTCCGCGAAAGTCGATACAAGGTTTTAGCGATCCATCCTTCTTCTTCACGAAGAAGAAGCCTGCCCCAGCGGGGGAGGTAGAATTGCGGATGTATCCTTTCTCCAAGTTTTCTTGGATGTAAGACGTCATAGCTTCAGTCTCTGGAACGGACAAAGGTTAAGATTTCGACTTCGGGAGAATGGTCCCTGGAATTAAATCGATAGGACAATCGTATGGACGATGGGGTGGCAGAACTTCAGCCTGTGCTTTGTTGAACACATCCAGGAACTCATGATACACGGTCGGGAGAATCGAGAGATTGGAAGGAATGGAATCCAAACCGGCGAGCACCGCAACAGGAGGAGCCGTAGAGACTGACTCAGCAGTGGAAGGCCACTGGATAGGCAAGGTGCCGGTCCAATCAATGCGCGGATTGTGGAGTTGAAGCCAAGGCAATCCTAAAATAAGTTGAACGGTGGGTGAATGGAAGATATCAAAAACTATTACCTCTTTATGGCTGTTGGCCAAGGTCAAAGTGAGAGGAATGGACTCCCAGATGATGAATGCTGGCTGGAGCGGGCGACCGTCGATGGCCTCGAGACCAATGGGTGCTTTTCTCTTGACCAGAGGAATTTGGTTCTCAGAGGCGAAAGTTTGATCCAGGAAGTTACCGCCAGATCCATAGTCAATGAAAGCCTTTACTTCCAGTAGGAGGTCAGGGCCCTCCAGCCCAGCAGGAAGCATAAATTTCTTTGGGAGATCCTCAGGGAGAGAGGGCCAAGAAGAGACAGTACCCAGTAGAAGCCCCTCTACCTTTACTGGGTGTTCCAATTTCCTGGCTTCAGGGGACAGGTCTGGAGACGATGTTCCGAAGAACCACAGTAGAAACAGAGTCCTTTCTGACGGTGTCGCATTCTCTCTGCGGCCCGAAGTTGTTGGCTACCAATCTGCATTGGCTCTGGGGCGTCCAATGCCAGGAGAGGCGAAGAGGGCGACTTGTGAGAGACAACAGGAGAAGAGAGAGAACGGGAACAGTGTCTCTCATGCCGTCGTCCCTGGGTGCACTGGTCCATACGTGCACTGAGAGTAATCAGTTCCTCCAGGGAGGAAGGCCGGGCATGGGTAGCAAGATCATCCTTCAGGATGTCGGAGAGACCGTGCCAGTAAGCGGCGGCGAGTCCCTCATCATTCCATTGAGTCTCCGCGGCGAGGGTACGGAACTCGATCGCGTACTTGGCAGCAGATCTTCGAGCCTGTGAAATATGAAGAGAGAGAATGCGGCCGTCTCCCATCGTGCGGGAGTGTCAAACACTTGCTGGAATTCTCGCCTAAATTTAGGGTAATCTTGGGTTAATTCAGTCTTATGTTCCCAGAGGGGAGAAGCCCAAGCGAGGGCGTCACCGGTGAGCAAGGCGTAAATGTAAGCCACCTTAAAGCGGCCGGTAGGAAACTGAGAGGGAGACATTTTGAATTGCACCTCGCATTGGTTTAGGAATCCGCGGCAAGCGTGGGGGTTCCCATCATACCGGTTGGGCGGTGGAATACGGGGTCCAGCATTACTATAAGTCATAGCAACAGGGGGTGACGGAGCCACTGGAGTTTCCTGGATGGAGAGGTTAGCATGTTGCTGGGAAACAGTGGTCAGCTGGTTGCTCACAAATTGTAAATGTTCCAAAGAAACACCTTGGCCCACCTCAGGGGGGTCTGCATTTGTTGGACTCTGCATAATGTAATGCCTGTATGCCCGCAGACCTGGCCAGTCCCCAGTACTGAGGTGGGAAGGGTTTTACCATGCACCCACAGCAGTGAGGGCGTGCCCTGAGTGTGGTATGGCGTTGCCGGACCTGTAGAAAGATGGTTAGTTATACTTGCAACGCCTTGGGATTCAGAGTAAGGATAGTGATGTCCGTGTGCCAGAGTCCAGGGGTTATAGAGAGCAGGATCGTAATGTTCGTAAGACAGTGTCCAGGGATAACAGAAGTCAGCAAAGTCGTGTCCGCAAGCAGGGTTCAAGGGCAGGAGAGAGCAGGGTAATCCAGTACAAGCAGTGGTCAAGCCAGGGAGATCCAGGAGTAAGCAGGAGCAGGAACAGAAGGTTACAAAGAACTATGCAGAGCAATGAGTGAGAGGACAGACAGGGGTTATAAAGGAGGGAACACCAATGGGAGAGAGAGGAGGAGCAGAGGGTGAAATGAGAGACAGCAGGGATAGGTGAGAAGTAGAGGAGGAGGAGACTGGTGAACCAGAGAGGGAGATAGCCTGAACAGCCTGAGAGGAGGAGCCAGGGGTCTGGGAATGCCTACAAGAGGAGCGTGTGTGCGCGCCCTCTGTAAGGTTAGAGTGCGCGCGCACAGACTGTGTCAGGAGGCACGCGGAGCGCCGCGCCGCAGGGACACCTGCCGAGGGTGGGAGGAGAACCGGAGGAGAGTCTGCAGGAGGTAAGGGGATCGGAGCGGGAGCAGAGGGAGACCGTGAGCGGGGAGTGTTGTAGAGGGGAAAGGGAGACTGAGAAGATGCATGTGCCCTGCGGGGAACGCGTGCAGATGCTGGGAGAGCGTCAGGGGCTGCCGCAGAGGGACGGATGCGGGAGGAGGAAGGAAGACAGAACGGGGAGGCAAGGAAGGGACATGAGAGGCAGGAGGGAGCGCAGCACCAGTGACACATGGAGGGCAAGGAATCCCCTGAACCGTCACAAGCTGTCACAAACTTACTTTGGGGTCGGGGCCTAACTGAGGCCTATCGGGTCTCTGGCCTAGTGCAGGGGCCACTGACACCCTGCACATACAACCTCCCCTAGCTGTCTCCCAGCTCTGACTGACTAGTGGTGTCAGCGCGCGATATGTATCAATCCTGGGTGCAGGGGAATCCTGCAATCCAATTGCCTGGTGGGTGCACATGACTTCCTGTTGTCCCTCAGCATCATGGGACTTGTAGTCCCTGCAGGAGCCCTTTCTCAGTGGCTGCCGCTCCTCCTGAGCTACTGCGCATGCGCAACTATACTGCGCATGCACGGCCAATCGCAATATGGCGGCGCCCTGCTATGGGCACCGTCGAGAACCTCCGGTGAGCCTGTATCCGCCACCGCAGCCGCTGCACACACTCTGCAGCATCCCCCGCTACCTCTCTGTCAGCAACGGAGGTAGGGGGAAAGGAGAAGGGGGGCCCAGGGGACCACGCTACATCTAGAAAGTCAGAGATTATGCTGGTTCCTAACTGTAGTTGATGGTAGTTTTTTTTCTAGCAGATGTGTTAAAAATCCTGAAGCAAGTCACATATTGTTATATAATTACTGTTCTTTGGGCATAGAAGTGAACTTAAAAATGTTCATACACACACATATATATATATATAAAGTCATATTTAAAAACATATACAAATGTACACTAATATATATATACATACATAAAACGGAAATAGCTGTGTTAGTCCAGTTGCGATAGTGCAGAATAAATGAGTTCTTCAGTATTAGTTGATACCTTTTTTATTTGGACTAACAATTTATGTCATAAGACAAGCTTTTGAGAGTTCTCCTCTCTTCTTCAGGTCAGCAATACTGATATACAAAGGTTTCTACGACTTAGACAGGGATTGTAAAAGAAAAAAAATGGAAGAATAAAGAATTCCAGGCACTGGAAGGGTGTTAAAACAGAGATAAGGAAGGTGAGAATTAGGGATGGGGGGGGGTTCATCCACAGCAGCACAGAGGAGGAAGAGGATGCTGGGAGGTGGGGTTGGGGGTTAAGGTATGGGATGGCATAATGGAAAGGAGGACCATTACAACAGATTATGATATTGTTTGAGAAACACCATGTCTGCATTAAGTCCACTTGTTTTGGTGTCAAAGAGTCATATCATTCTGAGTTCACATGTTTTCCGCTCTTGGGTGCGTTTGAACATTCCATTGAGGATTTGGATTTTTAAATCATTTATGGAATGATCTGGTAGTGAGAAATGATGTCCCACTGGTGAGCAGTGTCTTCCTTCTTCGTGGTGGAGTATAGAGTGTGTGCATTTTCATTCTTCCTTGAAGTTTTTGGCTAGTTTCCCCAATGTAGCAACCTTGGTCACATTTGTTGCACTGAATCATATACACTATATTCCTGGATGTGCAGCTGTATGATCCTTTAACATTGAGTGTTCCATTGTTGTGACTGGCTGTGGGATCGTGGCATATATGTTTGCAGAGTTTGCAGCGTTTGTTGTTGCACGGTTTTGTGCCATTATCAGTGTCTTTAAGTTCGTTGTGAAGTTTTCTGTTGACTAATTTCTGTTTGCGGTTTGGTGGTTGCGGAATGCAAGAATGGGAGGTTTGGGAAAGATTTATTTTAATGTCACATCCCCTGTCAGCATGGGTTGCAGATCTTTGATTATTTTTCGTATTCCCTCTAGGGTAGGGTTGTATGTGGCCACTAGTGGTATGCGTGTGGTAGGTTCTTTCTGTCTGTATTGTAGAAGGTGTTCTCGTGGGGCTTTTAGTGCAGATGTAATAGTTTTGGCAATGGTCTTTGGTTTGTATCCCTTCTGTCTGAATGATTCGGTCAGGGTTTTGAGATGCCTGTTTCTGTCTTCAGTGTCAGAGCATATGCGGTGGTATCTTATAGCCTGGCTGTATATGATACCTTGTTTTGTATGAGTGGGATGGAAGCTGGAGTTCCATTTTAAGTTTAATTGACAGTGGGAATGAGTTCAGGGACTCGTGGAATTGTTTTAGGTTTCCTTCACCCTCTGTTCTTATTATAAACAGGTCATCAATGTATCTGAAGGGTTTGTGGGGGCATGTATTTAGGAATCTTTGTTCAAGATTTGTGTTACGCCGGTGCTGCCCGCAGACCAGACCCGTCCCCTGAGCTGAAGGGGGAAGTGGTAATACACGCACCCGCAGCAAAGGGAGCGTGTCCGGAGTGTGGTATAAAGTGTTGCCAGGCCAGGTGTAGTAATGTAGACAATACATGCCGGTACCGGTTGTTGAGATAGAGTGAAGAATGCCTTGCCGAGGTTAAGGAGTGGAGAGCGGAGATAGGTTGTAGTCCAAGCCGGGTTTGAGGGGTATCAGAGTGAGCGTTGTCCAAGGAGCGCCGAGATCGAGAGCCAGAGGGGGTAGTCGTACGAGCCATGTCAGAACCTGTGAAAACACCAAGAGAATCCTGAAGTACTTCCATGCAGAGACTATGTCGAGCAAAGACTGAGAGCAGAGAGGAGCTAGATAAAGCAGGAAGGTCCAATTAGGAATGGAGGCAGGACAGGAAGAGCTACAGGGAGACACTGCAGATTGGTGCAGGCATAACAGGCCAGGTGAGACTTGTTGGTAACCTGAGTATGCCCATGCGGCTTGCGGGGGCGGAGCCTGAGGTCCGGGGGATGGGAAGAAGAGTGTGCAGACTGAGCGCGCTCCGTAACGTGTATACGCGTGTGGACCGAGCCAGTGGATGGTGCAGGTGTGCGCGCGGGAGGGCATGGGTGCGCCCGGCACTGAGCAGAGGAATCGCCGAGGGAAGTGAGTGCACTGTGTGGGGAGCGTGGAGAATGCCGATTCCTGACAGTAGCCCCCTCTTCAGGAACGGCCTAAGGACAGTCCATGAACGGTTTCTCTGGAAACTTTTTCCTGAAGGGCTTAAGAAGGGCCGGGGAATGAATGTCCTTTAAAGGTACCCAGGATCTCTCTTCAGGGCCAAAGCCCTTCCACTGCACCAAGAACTGGAGCTGGCCCCTGGATAGGCGAGAATTCAAAAGAGAGTGAACTTCGTATTCCTCGTTATTTTGGACAGTAATGGGGTCCGGTTTACGAGTCTGATCCGGAAAGAAGTGACTGGTGATGAATGGTTTTAAGAGGGACACATGAAAGACATTGGGAATCTTCATACTGTGTGGTAGTTGGAGCCGGAATGCCACAGGATTGATTTGTTCACAAATAGGGAAGGGACCCAGGAACTTAGGTGACAATTTTGGAGATGGTACCTTGAGGTGGATATTCTTAGAGGAGAGCCATACCAAATCCCCTGGCTTGTAACTGGGCGCCGAACGACGACGACGATCGGCCTGTAGTTTCGATCTGCGGGAGGAGTCGAGAAGGGTAGACTGAATCCTAGACCATGCAGTTTGGAGGGCAGAAATGCGTTCATCTACGGCTGGAACTCCAGAAGGGATGTTGGAGATGGGTAGGCAGGGGGGGTGGAACCCATAATTTATAGGGCGACTCCCGGGTGGCTTCGTTTTTTGCAGAATTGACAGCGTACTCTGCCCAAGGAAGGAGTTGAGCCCAATCATCTTGGGAATCGGATATGAAACATCTCAGGTATTTCTCCAGGGATTGATTGATTCTCTCTGTTTGTCCATTGGACTGCTGATGATAGGCGGAAGAGAAAGAAGAAGAGATGCCCAATCTCTTGGTGAAAGTTCTCCAAAATTTGGATACAAATTGAGAATCTATGTCGGAAACAATGGACGAAGGAATCCTATGAATCCGGAAAATCTGCCCGTAAAGATATCCGCAAGGGCGGGGGATGTGGGTAATCCCTTAAGTGGAATAAAATGGGACATCTTTGAGAACCTGTCTGTAAGGAATCCACACCTCAGTTTACTGTTTACCTTGCCTTACAGACCTGTGCAGTCCTGGAACACTTCTCCTGATATTTACTGCAGCCTGGATTCACTCATTCAGGCAGTGCTGTCACACGCCCCTTCTGCTATTGGTTCACTGACCTTTAAGTACTGCCTTCCCACAATGCTCCCTGCCGAGCATAGTCCTTCCTGGATGTCACTGTATGTTCTGCCACAAGCCCTGGCTTGCTATCTCTGTTTGTCCTAGTTCTTGTTCCTGTGCTGAAGCATTGATCCCCAGCGTGCTTCAGCTTCCTGGTTCCTGAGGCCTGCTGCTATTTTCACACAGAGGTCTTTTCCTGTGCTGTTGCGGAGGATTCTCCAGCCCGCTCAGGACTCTTGCGCTGAAGCACTGGTTTACCAGTGCAGCCAGGCGGTGTGCCCACTCTGGTCTGCCTACCCTTTCCTGAGACCAGTACCATGGGCCATGGTCGCCACACGCGCAGAGTCCACTCCCGCACTCCTAAGCTGAAGCGGGGAACTCCTGACTACCTGTTGCCGAACTCCTGCTTGAACAACGTTTACCCTGATGTCTCCAGTCCTGACCCTGGCTTGTCCAGCGACGATGCTGCCTTCTCCAGTCCCGACCCTGCTACGTTTGACTACGAACTGCGCAATCCGGATCAGCCTGCGCGGTCTAAGGTCGGTGCTTTTACAACCCCACCTCAGCCTCGCGGTCCGACCCAGGTTTGTGGCGAGCACAACCGTGACAGTATGCTCGGCCCCACAAACTCGGACCCCGCTGAGGTGGGGCTAGGCCGGTTCCCCTCTGAAAACTGGTCCCAGTCTGTAAAACAGTCCCTGTTTGGAAGACCATACCTGTTTGAGAGACTGCCTCCGCCTGAGAGTGCGTTCTTGTATGAAGGTTTAACCCCTCAGGAAAGACTGATTCGCAAAGAACTCCTTACTAGGTCTCAGCAAGTTAGAGAGGAAAGAAAGTCTCAACAGGCCCTGCTCTCCCAACGGTCCCGGGTTTTTTCCTCCTCAGAACAAAAGACTCTAGATCAGATTCTAGATGCCGCCTGTGTGTTATACCAAGATTTTGACTTAATCATAAGTGAGCGGGATCCTCTTCTCGCTGCCTACGCACTTTCTAATCACAATTTCTATGCTGCCAGTCCTGTCGCTAAACCTGGGGACGTATCTCCCTCTCCAGGAAATGACCAAACTGACCCACTATCACTGCCCCCTAACATAGAAGCTGCCACGGTCCCTAGCCCTGATTTAGCCTCCTTGTCTGAAAGCCGGTCCCAGTCTGAAAACCTGTCCCAGTCTGAAAACCTGTCCCAGTCTGAAAAACTTCCCCTTTCTGAGAACTGGTCCCTGTCTAAAAACCTGTCCCGGCCTGAAAACCTGACTCTGTGGGAAAAAACGTCCCAGTCTGGAAGATGGTTTACACTCTCACGCCAGATGGGACAGATGGATCGCCCTTGGGCCAGCTACGCTGCCCTGTCACAGGATTGTACGCCCGGGTACTCTGACACCAATGATATGTCTACATTAACCCCTGCTGATCAGTCCTGTGAGGTTCCCCTGGAGTATACGTATATTTCTCTAGCCAACACTAAGGCGCTAGTATCCGAGAACGAATCCCTTTTTCCCTCTATTTCTATCTCTGAATCTCCCATTCCAGCCTTTGAGGTTTTTCCTGCTTTAACCCCTGCTAGGCAGTCCTGTGCGCCCTTCCCGTCAGAGAAGGAATTCCTTCTACCTCCACATACTACGTTTGAATTCCTAAGTGCTGTTCCCAAGGTCATTCCTGTATTAACCCCTGCAGGTCACCCCTATGAGCCTCCTTTGGTAACTCCCTGTTCTTCGCCAGCCAAGGTCACGTCCCTAGCTCCAGAAGAGAAATCCCTTGTATCTCCCATTACAGAGGAAAAGCTCCCTATTTTTTACTCTCAGGTACTATCTGCATTAACCCCTGTAAATTCGTGCTGCCTCCAAGTTAATGCCTACTTTCTAACCTCAGAGAATGATTCCCCAGGTCCGACAGCAGAGGTTGCATTGAATGACTACCCTAATGTTGCGGAGTCCTTAGTTAGTCTTTGCTTTAAAGCTTCTGCTTCAGCTCAAGTTTCAGCTGCTGTGCCCCCTGAAACTTTGGCTAAAGTTCTGATTCCAGTTAAATGTATTCAGTTACTAAGTTTTTCCCTAAGCTTGGTCGCAGAGTTCCCATTCCTGGGTATGTGGCTGAACCAGTCTGTCACCCAGAGAGCGATGATCCCTGCTTCAGCGCATACTCCCCACGTCGTAGAATCTGCAGTCATTTCTGGTTTCCCAGACACTCCTTATCAAATACCCACTTCAGAGACCAGTACAGTTATTATTACCCCCCGTGTACTGTCTGTGTTCTTCCCTTCTCAAAGCTTAGGGTTAACAGCGTACAGTGGTCAGTATGCCCCTCCTGGGGTTCATGTTGTGTTCCCAGGAATATTTGCTGACACACTGCCTTCACTCAAAAGTGACGCTTTTTCATATGTGCTAGCTAGAAGCCTGCACACAGTTTCCCTCTCTTTGAAATTTGCCTTGCCGGTCCTGACACTCCGAGAAGTAAAAACCTCCCTTCAGAATCTCTTTCTATAGAGGAAGTCCTTGCTGTTAGTTCCCCTGATTTCTCTGCCCATGCTAACCCTCCAGGGATCAGCATATCTGTTACTCCCTTAGTACAGTCTGAGACCACCTTGCCTACTGTATATTACTAGTCCTGGTGTTTAAATCTGAGCTATTTAGTTTTCCTGCCCTTGCAGTTTTGGATAAGACTCCTTGTGCTCCTAAGGTGTCTGCCATTAAGAGGTTCCATGGTTCCTACTTGCCGCTTGTTGTCTCTCAGGTCCCTGTCACTGAAGTACAGACTTCAGCTTCTGATGTTAGCTTCCCTCCTGCCGCTACCCTTGCTCTGCCTTTTTCTCAAGCTCCTGATATTAAAACCCCAAAGCCTATTCCTAATCCCCAGACTATACTATCTCCCACTGAGGGTTCCCCAGTATTTGGGAGCTCCACTGCTGATTGCTTCTCTGCCCCTGCTAAACCATGGTTTTCCCCCTCGGAACCTTCTGTTGCCCCTGTCATTTCCTCTGTGTTGGAAATACTCTGCACGTATCCCAAGATTTCGGTCTCTATGCCTGGTTTACTGCTTGCCTTGTTACCTTCCATACCAATACCGGGAAATGCTCCCACCCACCCTATACCCTCGCTGATCACTACCTGGGAGACCTCAGGAGGAGAAAACCCCCTCAAATTCCTACATGCAGAGGTCAGCCAAGACTTTGTCTGTCCCGAAGGTCGCCCTGGTATATTCGATCAACTATCGATGCCGCTTATCCTAAATTCTGGGCCCATTACTAAAGACCGGGCTCCCAGTTGGGGTTCTTCTGCCGTTTCTGCTCCGGAACCCCCTGGTTCTTCACAGCCTTGGATTCCCAAGCCATTTCACGTGGCGAGCCACTTACCAATGATGTCTCTACCACCACTCTCATATCCTAGAACAGTACTCACCAAGGAACTGCTCGTTTACGAATCCCCTTTCCGCCTAAAAAACTTTCGAAACAACTCAATGTCCCTGAGACCCATGGATGGGCCTGTCTGGCCGCAGTTCTCACCGGGGGGTGGGGGTTCACAAAGGAGTGACCACAAGTCTCTGGACCACAACTCTACCCCCAATCCTAGACAGTTCAGGAACAATTCCAGGTCCCCCAACTCTATGAGTGGTCTTGTTCGCCCGGATGTCTCGCGTGAAGGGGGGAGGGGGTACTGTAAGGAATCCACACCTCAGTTTACTGTTTACCTTGCCTTACAGACCTGTGCAGTCCTGGAACACTTCTCCTGATATTTACTGCAGCCTGGATTCACTCATTGAGGCAATGCTGTCACACGCCCATTCTGCTATTGGTTCACTGACCTTTAAGTACTGCCTTCCCACAATGCTCCCTGCCGAGCATAGTCCTTCCTGGATGTCACTGTATGTTCTGCCACAAGCCCTGGCTTGCTATCTCTGTTTGTCCTAGTTCTTGTTCCTGTGCTGAAGCATTGATCCCCAGCGTGCTTCAGCTTCCTGGTTCCTGAGGCCTGCTGCTATTTTCACACAGAGGTCTTTTCCTGTGCTGTTGCGGAGGATTCTCCAGCCCGCTCAGGACTCTTGCGCTGAAGCACTGGTTTACCAGTGCAGCCAGGCGGTGTGCCCACTCTTGGACTTGGGTAGGGAGTAACCTGGAAACAGATCGATCGGACAATCGTAAGTCCTGTGTGGCGGCAAAAGGTCTGACTGTACCTTATTGAAAACGTCCCGGAATTGGTGGTAAACAGAAGGTAGAATAACCTCAGGAACAGAGGTATTGGCCAGTAGTTGATGCGGAAGTATGGCTGGTGGAGATGGCTCCTCTGACCTTGACCTCCAAGTAGTAGGATCTTGGGATGTCCAGTTGATGATAGGATTGTGCTTCTGCAACCAAGGTAAGCCGAGAGTGACTGGAGTTCCGGGAGCATGGATTACATCAAAGGCCAAGGTCTTCTTGTGGGAGTGAGAGGAAAGGGAGATGGGGCAAGTCTCCAAGGAAATGTATGCCAGGGTGAGCGGATGGTCGTCGATCCCAACCAAGGCAACGGGAGACTTCTTCCTAACGAGTGGAATCTGGTTCCGTTTAGAGAAGGTTTGGTCCATGAAATTTCCTCCCGCGCCGGAGTCGATAAATGCTGCAGTGGAGGTGCGGAAGGCAGGACCCGAGTGAGAATGGTCCTACCTTCCGCAATGGTCAATTTTTTGGGAAGTTCCTTCCTGGAAAGGGGACAAGGAGATTTATCACCCAGGGAGTGCCCCTTCGTACTCACTGGGTTTGGTCATTTCCCGGGCGTAGTGGACATTCGCGGACCAGATGCACGGAGGATCCACAGTAATAACATAATCCACCGGCTTGGCGAGCTTGCTGTATCGGTGTCCAGGAACGCTGGACTCCAAGTTGCATCGGCTCAGGAGCCTTCAGAGCGGGTAGCGGGGAGACGGTAGGTCCTGGGGTTGGAGAGAATCTGGGAGAAGGAGCACGGAAGGGCATAAATCGGGGAAGCTGGCGCTGGACGCGGCGTACCTGAAGGCGCTGATCCACTCGATTGGCTTGGGAGATGAGTTCCTCCAGAAGCCCTGGCCTGGGTTGTGAGGCGAGCTCGTCCTTCACGGAATCCGTTAATCCTCGCCAGAAGACTGAGACCAAAGCCTCCTGGCCCCATCGTGTCTCAGCTGCTTTGGTCCTGAACTCCAAGGTGTACTAGGCCACGGAACGACGTCCCTGAGAAAGCTCAAGCAAAGAGTCAGAGGCAGTTTCTTGGCGTGCGGGGGTATCGAAGACCTGTCGAAAGTCTCGTCTAAAGGCCGAGTAGTCGCTGGTGATATCGGGACGTAGTTCCCAAATTGGGGAGGACCATGCCAGCGCTTTCCCTGTAAGCAGGCTGTAGACATACGCCACTTTCTTGTGACCAGTGGAATACTGCTGCGGAGCCATCTCAAACTGGATCTCGCATTGATTGAGGAAACCACGGCAGGCGTGTGGATCCCCCGCATACGGTTTAGGTGCCGGGATCTTCGGGCCCGAGGTCGTGGCGGATACTGGTTCTGGCGACAGTGGCGGTGTGGCAACAGGTGGTGCCTGAAATAAAATGTCCTGTACTTGTTGAGTGAGAAGAGCCATTTGGTCTGTTAGGGCCTGGACTTGTTGATACATGGCCGTCATCATGGAGGCCATGTCAGTCTGGTCTGCGTCTTGTGGGCTCGACATATTGTTACGCCGGTGCTGCCCACAGACCAGACCCGTCCCCTGAGCTGAAAGGGGAAGTGGTAATACACGCACCCGCAGCAAAGGGAGCGTGTCCGCAGTGTGGTA
Source organism: Ascaphus truei (assembly GCF_040206685.1). NCBI lineage: Eukaryota > Metazoa > Chordata > Amphibia > Anura > Ascaphidae > Ascaphus > Ascaphus truei. The sequence continues at coordinate 194,335,119 of NC_134483.1, read as the reverse complement.
TAGAGTGTTGCCAGGCCAGGTGTAGTAATGTAGACAATACTTGCCAGTACCAGTTGTAGAGAGAGAGTGAAGAATGCCTTGCCGAGGTCAAGGAGTGGAGAGCGGAGATAGGTTGTAGTCCAAGCCGGGTTCGAGGGGTACCAGAGTGAGCGTTGTCCAAGGAGCGCCGAGATGGAGAGCCAGAGGGGGTAGTCGTACGAGCCGTGTCAGAACCTGTGAAAACACTAAGAGAATCCTGAAGTACTTCCATGCAGAGACTATGTCGAGCAAAGACTGAGAGCAGAGAGGAGCTAGATAAAGCAGGAAGATCCAATTAGGAACGGAGGCGGGACAGGAAGAGCTGCAGGGAGACACTGCAGATTGGTGCCGGCATAACAGGCCAGGTGAGACTTGTTGGTAACCTGAGAATGCCCGTGTGGCTTTCGGGGGCGGAGCCTGAGGTCCGGGGGAGGGGAAGAAGAGTGTGCAGACTGAGCGCACTCCGTAACGCGTGTACGCGTGTGGACCGAGCCAGTGGATGGTGCACGTGTGCGCGCGGGAGGGCGTGGGCGCGCCCGGCGCTGAGCAGAGGAATCGCCGAGGGAAGTGAGTGCACTGTGTGGGGAGCGTGGAGAACGCTCATTCCTGACAATTTGCCATGAAAAGATTGGCATATTGCGGTGCCATCTTGGTACCCATTGCAGTATCCATTAGTTTCCCCAGATGACCCCAGAAGAAGTCGTAGGATGAAACATGTTGGGCCTTTTGTGCGTCTGAGGCCACCATACCAACTGTGAAGATCCAGAGAGGAACCTTATTGGCTGAGGAAGCTGTGATGCGTGAGGCTGACAGAGGAGCCCCCGGACGTGAGTGAGAGCCGTGGACCGGGTAGAGCGTGCAGAAGCCAAGCAGCTGATCTGGGAGAGTGGTTGAAGTGCGCCCAGAGTCACTTCATGCTTTTAACAAGCGGGGAGAGTGTGAGTGTTTCCCTCCCCCCTCTGTGTTGTATGTGATTCAAGCAAAGTGTTAATGCACTATTGTCCTTGCATTTGTGTTTCCTTCTGCATATAAGGTCTGGAAGGAATCCCTACACCAGAAGATTCTATGGTCTATGGGAGAGCAGTACTGTGTGGTATCAGTGTTTAGTTAATCACTGAGGATATTGGCACTTTGTATTGCACATTTCAATCTGCGCCAGGAACACTTGTTGGTTTGGATTGGTGTTTTTTTGCGGTTTGGGAGACCGCTGGTGTTCAGGCAACATTTTGAAATAATTATTTTAGATCTCTTATTTGTTGCACTTTATTTGTTGTTTACTTTATTTATGCTGCCTGGCTAATGTTTTATTTAATAATGGGCAAATGAGCTATTATCCATATCTGGATAATAGTTATTTTGCCCATTACTGTACTGTATGTGTTGGGGGTCGGGGGGAGGTGTATTTATTGCAATGTCTTCCACATTAGTTTTTTTGCAACAGGATTGTTACCACAGGGCAGCAGGGACCCAAGGGAACCACCCGAGTACCCTGGACACCCATGGTGACCACCTGAGGACCTCCAGACACCCATGGGGTCCACCTAACGACCCCCGGACACCCGCAGGGAACACCCACGGGGACCATCCAAGGGCCCCCAGACATCCGTGGGGACCACACAAGGGCCCCCACACACCCATGGGGACAACCCGTGGGCACCACCCGAGGGCCCCCAGACAACCATGGGGACCAACCGAGGGCCCACGGGGGGTACCACCTGGAGGCCGACGGACACGGGTATCAATCATTGTATGCTAGGAGATAATGGGGAAAGACAGGGTTGCACACCTGTCTGAGACAAGCAAATATACCACAAGTCATATTTTTATTTACTGTATCAATTGTAAAAATTGTATCAGGAAGAACTCATATTCTAGTGGCAGTCAGTTTTTAGTCGACCAATTGCACCATAGCAATTGCACCATAGCATACACAATGCAGTTATTGTTTGACCTTGCATTTCAGCAAAATAACCATTTTTAGATGCTAGTAACTTTGCAATAAATTCAAAATGTGTAAATAAAATCTGTCAAAAATTAGGAATGTTCGCCCAACATGACCAGAGATTGGAAATGAGTATCAGCATTTAATAACAACTCATGTGACGCATGGTGGTTATTATATTACAAGTTAAATTGTTAGATTTTAAAGTAAGAATGATCTATTGGAGATTTCCTAACAAATGTTAATGAGTTGTTATTTGAACGCAAGGCAGTAGACGTATGGGATGTTGATACATGACATGGCATTTCCACTTGTATGTTTCGGTTGACGGCGATCCATGATATTCTGTTACCATCGTTTTTCAAAATGAGTATATCTTTTCAGCTACTCTTGGTCATTCTCATAACAAGGAGAAGGAATAGTCGAGTGGTAATGTGAGTGGCTTTGAAGTATGTGAGTAAAACTCAAATCCCAGTGTCCACTCTTTGAGCCCTTAAGCAAGTTACTTTATCACCCAGTCACCACAAATGAGTTTGAGCTCCATCCATGTAACTGTGCCTGCAGCATGGCTATGTAAAAAGACAGCATTATTATTACAACTATTAACAAATACATGTAATCAATACCCTTTTCCCAAAGCCAGAAACATCATTATTACTGTTACAATTAAAGGAGAAAGTCGTGAAACAGAAAAGTAGCATAATAAATGAGCAGGGATTCAATTTCAGAGGCAAGACAATGGCACAGCTATGGTTCAAACGGGAATGGTCGTACAAGAGAGGAAAAAAAGAAACGTAATGATCTGAAAAGAAGGCGATTTAAAAACACAACAGAACCTAGTGGCAGACAAGAACTAACAGGAACTACGTCTCAAAAACATAGTGACCAGCCGGTACAGCATAGACTTGGTGCATAGGGAATAAATCTAATATACAGTAAACACTTGAAAAATTGACCACCAGAGGTCAGTAAAACCCTAGAATGTTGCACTCCAAAGTCTTTGGGTCAGGAAAAAACTTTAAATTTAAACTTTAAAATTAAAATAAAAAGTTTTATTAAATAATCCAAATAACGACGAAACACGTGAATACGTATATATACAGTGCAAAAAAAGGGGCTAAAATCCCCAGAAAGGAGACAGTAGAAGGTATGAACCGGTAGTAATAACAATTTGACTACCAAGATAAATTATCCATATTCATAGGGAACACATACTAAATAATGGAAGGAGATGTTATATAAAGTAGGTAAATAGTGGTCACATAATAAGTAACGTTCATATTCCAAGACTAGTAAATAAATGCCTCCCTTTTTTGTAATCAATATATCTTTACAAACTGAGACATCATAGAAATGCAAAATACTTATTAGCATAAAAAGTGCATGTCCAGAATATTGTCTGATAACATTGTTGGATATATGATGTACGTGATAGGAGGTAAATATATTAAGTCAGTAAACAGTTATATAATCATACGACTTGGTGTAGTGCAGCGTTTCCCAAATGCCGGGTCGCCACACCTCTGCTCCCGCTGCCTCACCTCTGCTCTGGCCCGCTCCTCCGCCGCACCTCTGCTCCCGCTGCCTCACCTCCGCTCTGGCCCGCTCCTCCGCCGCACCTCTGCTCCCGCTGCCTCACCTCCGCTCTGGCCCGCTCCTCCGCCGCACCTCTGCTCCCGCTGCCTCACCTCTGCTCTGGCCTGCTCCTCCGCCGCACCTCTGCTCCCGCTGCCTCACCTCCGCTCTGGCCCGCTCCTCCGCCGCACCTCTGCTCCCGCTGCCTCACCTCTGCTCTGGCCTGCTCCTCCGCCGCACCTCTGCTCCCGCTGCCTCACCTCCGCTCTGGCCCGCTCCTCCCCCGCACCTCTGCTCCCGCTGCCTCCCCTCCGCTCTGGCCCGCTCCTCCGCCGCACCTCGGCTCCCGCTGCCTCCCCTCCGCTAAGGCCCGCTCCCCCTCCGCCTGTAACGCCTGTATGCCCGCAGACCTGGCCATTCCCCAGTACTGAGGTGGGTAAGGTTATAACACGCACCCACAGCAGTGAGGGCGTGCTCAGAGTGTGGTAGTGCGTTGCCGGGCCTGTTGAAAAAAGGTTAACAGATACTTGCAATCTCCAGAATCTCAGAGTTTGGATAGTAATGTCCATGTGCCAGAGTTCCCGCTGCCTCACCTCCGCCCTGGCCCACTCCGCCGCACCTCTGCTCCTGCTGCCTCCCCTCTGCTCTGGCCCGTTCCTCCACCGCACCTCTGCTCCCGCACCTCCGCTCTGGCCCGCTCCTCCGCTCCCGATCTTCGCCGTACCTCTGCTCCAGTCCTCCGCTCTGGCCCGCTCCCGATCTCCGCCGCACCTCTGCTCCCTTCCGCTGCACCTCCACTCTGGCCCGCTCCTCTGCTCCCGATCTTCGCCGCACCTCTGCTCACGTCCGTCGCACCTCTGCTCTGTCCCACTCCTCCTCCGCTGCACCTCTTCTCCCGCTGCCGCACCTCTGCTCTGGCCCACTACTCCACGAGACGATAGTTGTTGGGGGTGTGGCCATGACAAAGGGCAGAGCGGTCGCGGGGGCTGTAGCAGAGGAAGAACTTGCTCGGCCGAACCGGAAGCGGACAGGAGAGGTGAGCCAACCACCAGGAGCTGAACGGGAGCCCCCTGAATACCGCCGGCCCTACGAGGTAACGCCGATTTAGCAATCGGGCACCGGTATAGCTGTGAGGAAGAGCGCGCAACGCATACTGTGGCGCAACAATTCTAGCTAGGAGCCCAAGCCATCTCCCGCGTACCGCTCACCGACCCTGTCTGTAGGGAACCCTGGAGCCAGTCAGAAGGAGCAAGCGGTCTGAGAGATAGACGCTGCAGTCCCGCGATCGGGGAAGCCCCTGAGATACCGCCGGAGCAGAGGCTGTGCCCCCCCCCTTGTGGAGCCACGGACGAATGGACACCTGAAGGCCCAGATACTGTGGCAAGGTTAGTCGGGGTGGCAGAGGGGGAGAAAAAATAACCTAATTGAAAGGCAAAGAGGATCAGGGCAACCGGAAAGAGCCATTAAAAGGGGGGAGATCCAGGAGATCCAGGTCAGGGTGATGAGAGACCTATGAAAAACAAGAAAGAGCCCACTCTCTAATTAGATAAAGAAAATCAAACCCCCACAAACTAAACTAAAGTAGCAACTTAATTAGTTAGCAGCTTTTTAGTAGCAGATTAAAAAGAATCTATCAGCTAGCAGTCCTCTCTGACCTTTACCCCCCCATCCTTATACACATATTTTTTTCAACCTCGGTGCGCTTCTGTGCTTTTTCTTTTCTATTTACTGATTTACGTTTAATTTGACGATGGATAAATGGTTAAAAAAAACACAAACAAACGAACTCTTCGATTAGCACCGATAAACAATCGAGTGATGTGCAGCCGGGTACAAGTTCTGAGGACGGCACCAACAAACGGCCGCACGATGTGAAGCTGGGCACGAGTTCTGAGAGTGGCACTAACAAACTTCCACACGATGTGCAGTCTACTATTTTTGCAAAAAAGAAGGAGTCCTGGACCCGACAGTATTCTGAGTATTACATACAATTCGGGTTCATCAAGGGTGCTGATGAGAAACCAGTATGTGTTATTTGTTTTTTGGCACTTTCAAACGAGTCCATGAAACCTTCAAAGTTGAAGCGGAATTGAAACATCCCGAATACAGTAATAAGCAGTGTTCGACAAACCTATACATTTGCACGCCCCGGGCGAGTGGATTTAACATCGTGGCGAGCTCCTATTGGCCCAAGCAGCACACGTGTGGTACTAGGCGGCGAGTAGATTTTTTTGTTAGGCGAGTAGATGTTTTGGTGATTTGTCGACCACTGGTAATAAGCCAATAGATTTCTTCATAAATAAAAAGAGAGAATTAATAGCTACTAAAAAGACTATGGGGGCTATGCACTAAGCTAAATGGCTTTGCGTTCTGATTTAGCAAAAAAGCAGGTTCGTTAAAAAGTGAGGCCGGGGACGCGATTCACTGAGGCATTGAGCCCATTTTTTAACGTACCTGCTCAAAATAGCTCAGAACACCCACAGCGTACGTGTTGCTTTTTTTCCCCCTGCTAGCGTTCTTAACCTTTACGTTACACTAAATAAATACATTTTAATAATAGTGTACAAGAGCAGGGGGTCTCCCGAGCTGAACCTCATTGGTTTCAGGTCCGAGGACCCCCTACTTCAGGAGATATAGGCCCCGTTATGGGGTGCCGGTATCCCCTGCACTTTAAAGCTCCCGAGTCATGTGACCAGGACATTTAAATTTTGCAGGGGATACCGGCACCCCATAAACCAATGCGGTTCAGCTCAGGAGACCCCCTGCACATCTACACTAGTATTAAAACACACATAACAATAAACAATAATTCATTGCCGTAGCGGAGACCCCCTGCTTCCCGAGTTACAGGCCTCGGTATGGGGCATCAGGTGCCAGTGTCGCCGCCATCTTTATAGCGTCCAAGACGCGACGTGGGCTCTATAAAGGTGGCTTCCACACTGGCACCGATGCCCAAACCGGGGCCTGTAACTCGGGAAGCAGGGGGTCTCTGAGGCAGAAATCAATGCGGTTCAGCTCAGGGGACCCCCTGCTCCCGCACACTATAATTAAAATTTACATTAATGCAGCTTCATTATAGCCGCTAAGGCAATGAAGGGGTTAAGGCACATTAGCATGTTTATTGGGGACAATTGCCCCCAAAGAACAGCACACATCCCCCCCGCCCCCTAACACATACAGTGCTGTAATGGGCAAAATTACTATTATCCACATATGGATAATAATGCATTTGCCCATTTTAAATACATATAAACTACAATAAATACAGTCAATATATATTACACTTACCTTTTACAGGCACCCACGATGAAGGCCGTCTTCATCCTCATCTTCATCCTGCCCATGCCCCCTCTGATGCTGCAAGACACACACAAGAATAAAAACATCCAATGTAATGTCCCCAAACCCCTTAATCACCATAGCGGTTATTAACCGCTACAGGCATTAACAGGTTAACCCACCTTCACCCACCACTCGGGAGGCCTACATACCCTCCCCCACTAACCCACCACCCCGTGAGGCCTAAACACCCTCACCCATAATCCAGCCGGGAGGCCTACCCACATACCCTTGGGGCCAATACCCCCTTCCCCCACCCCCAGTACCCACAATAAAAACAATACACTGCCCCACAATAAAGATCATTATATTTATTAAATACATAACCCACCCCCGTGCCCCCCCATAAATACATGATTTATTCTTTTACATACAGGGTTCATACCCCAGGCCCACGTGAGTCCCCGGTGGGCCTGACGGGTCACCTCACAGACCTACAGGTTACCAGCAACTTGTTTCATAGGTAGGGCCGCGGATTTCTGGGGGCCCCGGGTCAGACCCACTGGTGTCTGAGGGGCCTCGGGTGGTTCCCACGGGGGTCTGGGGACCCACAGGTGGGCACTACGGGTCCGCGGTGCCCCCACAGATGTGGGGCTATCGGTTGTTCCCCGCACACTACGGGTCCGCGGTGCCCCCACAGATGTGGGGCCACCGGTTCTTCCCTGCAGGTGTCCCCCGTGGACCACGCAGCCTGGTACCCGTGAGATACCTGAGGATACCTCAGGTGGTCTCCAGAGGTCTCACACAGACCAAAGGAACCAACCCTGTATGTAAAATAAATAAACCTGACCTATACATTCAATACATACATCCCCCCCAACACATACAGTACAATAATGTGCCAAATAACTATTATCCAGATATGGATAATAGATTATTTGCCCATTATTAAACACATTAACTAGCATAATAACATAAATAAAGTTCTACTGACCTCATCAATAAGAAGCCCCCGTCGCCAGCAAAATCCTTGTCCTCCGTTGCCAACAAAATACATAGCCAATACATTGCAATTACATTCAGATATCAATTAACCCCTTAATCACCTTATTGGATAATAACCGCAAAGGTAATTAAGGGGTTAAGCCACCCTGGCCCGATACCCACCCTTCACCCATTCATTTGTACAGTGGCTTCATCATGCAACTATATATATACACATATATATAATCAAAAAATAAATAGATGATACCGTTCTGTGGCTAACGAAATGCTTTTATTTGTGCGAGCTTTCGAGATACACTGATCTCTTCTTCCGGCGAGAGATCAGTGTATCTCGAAAGCTCGCAAAAATAAAAGCATTTCGTTAGCCACAAAACGGTATCATCTATTTATTTCTTCTATATATAGAAGCTCGGCTAACACGGTACTGATACCTCTACATGCACATATATATATATATATATATATATATATATATATATATATATATATATATATATACACACACACACACATGATGAACCAGTATACAAATAAATGTAGAAGGGTTATCAAAAACATGCTCTACTACAAATACCACTTCTCCATAAAGACACACTACAATAAAATCCTATTTCCTTAAAAAATCCAATCTCATCTTCCAAATAAAAAAAAGTCAGTTTTAGAGCGCAAAGTGCCTTTTTGCGTTGCTTAGTGCATCGGGTTGAGCGCAAAATCATGTTCTAAGAGCACTTTGCGCTCTAAAAGTGACTTATCGGAGCTTAGTGCATGACCCCCTATGTCTTTGAATTTTTCTCGGGGCGTTCAATCTGAAAACCTTGTAATGGCTTCTTATGAAATATCAAACTTAATTGCTGAAACTGGTTATCCTCACACAATTGCCGAGAAATTAATAGTTCCAGCAATGAAAATGTTAGCATCTCGAATATGCGATAAAAAGCAGGAGAAACAAGTAAATATGCTATCGCTATCAAATAACACAGTGAAGCGTATAATCGTGGAGATGGCAGATAATATCGAAGAAACTGTCGTTAGTCACTTAAAAGAGTAGTTTTTTTTCCTTGCAAGTCGATAAAAGTACAGACATATCGGACAAAGCCAATCTAATGTGTTTTGTGACATACGATTTTGCCAATGACAACAAGAACAACAGCTGAAGAAATGTTTAATTTGATTGATAATTACATCAATCAAATTGGCATTGAATGGAAGAAATGTGTGGGACTGAGTAGCGATGGAGCACGCGCAATGGCAGGCGCTCGTACTGGACTTTTTCCGAGGATCAAAGCCGTAGCACCGGACTGTGTATGGGTGCATTGTACAGTAGCATTCACAGAGAAGCATTGGCCGTCAACAAAATGCCATTGCTTTTAACTGCAACTCTGCAAGAGTGTGTAAGATTTATAAACTTTATAAAATCTCGTCCACTAAATTCAAGAATATTCTCTGCGTTGTGCAAAAGAAATGGGGAGTGAACATGAACATATTCTTTTACACTGCGAGGTGCGATGGCTATCAAGAGGGAATGTTTTAAAAATACTTATTGAAATGAAGGAAGAAATTTTAATGTTGTTAGACCAACATCCCCCAACAGCCAGGGATGTAATATTTGAATTCAAAGACAGTTTTCAGGATGTCAATTGGGTAATCAAGGTAGCCTACCTTTCTGACATTTTTTATTTTTTAAATAATTTAAATCTGACATTAGAAGGTAGCAATGTAACTGTCTTTAAAGGGCAAGAGAAGGTGGAAGCTGCAACGAGAAAACTCAATTTGTGGTCCCGTCGTGTGGAAGCAGGGAATTACAAAGCTTTTACAAAGCTATTACAAAAAGAATACAGCATTACAAAAATAGTATAACATGAGTTCCATGCCGGATGAGATTTCAATTGCTATCAAGGAACATCTGCTAGGACTGGAGACAAGTATAAAGGAATATTTCCCCCCCAAATCAACAGCAACAAAGCATGGATAATGAACCCTTTTACAGTGAACGTAGAATCCAACACAGAATTGCAGGATTCAGATATTGATTTTATAATTGAACTGTCTTGTGATACGGCACTCAAAGACATCTTCGACAGAATACCACTGATGGATTTTTGGCTGTCTTGTCATCAGGAGTACCCAGTTTTAGCAGAAAAAGCGATACAATTTCTAATGCCTTTTGTCACGGCCTATAAGTGTGAAGCAGGCTTTTCAACATTGGTTTTCCTAAAAAATAAATATAGAAACCGATTGGAAGTCGAACCGGATCTAAGAATAAAGTTATCATCTTTTCCTCCAAACCTGAAGTGTCTAGTTAGCAAGAAACAGCATCACACTTCTCATTAAGAATTTATTGGTTTTAGTTTGATTTCTTTACATTTTTTTAAGAATAAAATGCTTGTTTATTATAATATATGAAAACTGTGTGGACATTCATATCTGTTTTATTTTACCTATAGGCCAGTATAGGCAATAAAATTTTTAGTGAGTCAAGAAGGAGAAGTATAAAAATAACCTGGCCACTGAAAAAAAAGTTTGGGAACCCCTGGTGTAGTGGATGCCTCCCTACTATGCCATAAACACATACAAATATATAGTGCTGTTCGTATAAGACCGGAATCTCCAAAGTATTCTGTGGTAATGTTACCATGTATGAATTAGGTGTTAAAAAAAAACCTCTATTGAGGTATTGATACAACCATATTTCTCTTGTGTTCCTGGCAGGTTCGTTCTCCGTGCTTCCCAGTGACCGTCACAGGCGTGTTTTTTTTTAATAACGTCACGCCTAAACTCAAGAGATGACCAATCCAGTTCTTTGAGCATTTCACAGTGATGTGTGTTGTAGTTCCATTGGAGAATAAAACGGCATATTGAATTTTAGAGGGTATCAAGTTTGTTAAGTTGGGTTTTGGGTGCCGAGCCGTATACTATGTCTCCATAATTGATAATTGGCCTTAGCATCTGCTGTGCGATACGCTTTCTGACCAGCAGACTTAGGGGCCTATGCAGAGAGCAGCGGTAAGGTGAATAGCGGCATTTTTTGGAGAAAAATGCCTGTAGAAAGGCAGGTACTGGCGAGTTTTTAAAAAAGCGCCATTTTTTTTTTTTGTGAAACTCGCCGCGCGACTGGCAAGAACCTAAATCTCGCCAGTTGTAAAAATGTCCCTATTCAGAAAGGCGCGATCGCCATCTAGTGGCTGTTCGCGCCAATAACATGGAGAGAAATTCTACAATTACCTCCGCCAAAAAAAGTTGGCAGGAAGCTTGAGCGCACCGGCGAGAGGGAAAATACAAAAAAAAACGTGCTTTTTTTCAAACATGTTTCACCAGCGCGCATCTCGCCGGTTGCAACTCTCCATAATCAGACATGATTTTAAATGCAGTTTTCGGACCTTTCTGCATATGGAGATAAAATCACAGCAATAAAAGTTCAATTTATTAACATCTCCAATTATTTCCAGCGCTGCTCTCTGCATGAGGCCCTTAGGGAGGATTTGTTCCTATAAAGTACACCTAGTTTGGCATAGATTTTCGATGTCAGGGTAAAAATGTGCATCCCAAATGTTAAATGGGAGTTAAACCATATGCCCAAGAATTTAAAACTAGTAACAGGGACTAGTGTGGTATTAGCGTTGGTTCTGATCTGGAGCTCATGCATTGGAAGCTTTAAAAATGTAGCCTTGGTCACAAATACCACTGTTACAGTCTTGTCAGTGTTTAAAAACAGTTTGTTTTGGGAAATCTAATTTTCAAGTCTCAAAAAGGCAGATTGAAGTTCGTGTTCAAGGTCAGAGATACTATGGCTGTGTGCATATAAGATTGTGTCATCTGCATAGATGTGTATTGAAGCTCCCTTACAAGCTGTACGAAGATCAATGATGACCACTGAGAAGAGTAGGGGCACCAGTACAGAGCCTCACCACAAGTGATTTCCAGGAGGTTGGAGTTAGAGCCTGAGATGGACACATGTTGGGATCTACCTTATAGGTAGGACTGAAACCAGTTTAAAGCATGCTTCCTTATTCCAGAGCTCTGGAGTTTGTTAAGCAGGGTAGCATGATCAACTGTGTCAAAAGCCTTTGCAAAATCTAGGAATATTGCACCAGTGAGTTTTCCCCCAGTTCCATTCCACACTGGAATATCATTGCAAACTTTTAACAGGGTAATTACCGTGGAGATTTTTGGGCAAAAGCCAGAGTGGAATTGGCTAGGGAAATTTGTCTTGGTATAGTAATCGCTTAATTGAGAGTGAACACATTTTTCCATGACTTTGGATAGTATTGAGAGAAGAGAGATTGGCCTGTAGTTTGAGAATGTGTTTTCGTCCCTGTCTTTGACCTATCTTTGCTAGAGATGGAGTATCCCTGAATGGCGATATTTGCATCGAGGGATTTAGAGGTTAGCCATGTTTCTGTGAGAACGATGGCTTTGGGTTTATGCATAAGGCACCATGCCCTTTGTTTATCCAGTTTGGGCGGCAGGCTCCGGATATTTATATGGGCGACAGATAGACCTTTTTGGAATTTGAAGGGGGTATTCTCAGTTCTATGGGACAGAGTTGAAAAGAGAGGGTCTGGGTTATCACCAATATCACCTGCTAAAGAGAGTACCAGTATGAATAGAAATATGAGTAGTTGTTTGCAAGTTGTAAATTTGTGATGTTTACCATTGGAGTGTGCGGTGGTTGGTGTGCTGGTTTTCAGAGTTCTCCACCAACATTTAGTAGATAATGCAAGGTTTTTGATTGTAAAGTGTTTAATTTTAAATATATTAAATATGTTTTTAAAGCTTCTTTGACAGATGTATAAGTATTGAAATGTTAAAGTCTAATGCAATAATGCAGTATACTAGAATTTTTTTTTTTTTTAAAGCTCCTATTTGTTGGATGGACTGGTTAAGGGATATTAATCAGAAAAATAGAGACGTCTAATATGTAAACTTAATGCTAAAGTTAACATGGACATTTATGGGACTTTGCCTCTATATATTTATTTATCTATACATTGATTTCTGCCCTTTTTAAATGGCTTCAGTTGTAGTCCATGTGTCTGTAAGAATTGCTTCTATAAAAGACCACAACAAAAATAGCAACCCGTGTTTTAATCTTCCATTACATTTCAATGTATTTGTGTTAAATTGTGACTCGGGACTCAGAGAACACAGTTGCATCTTTGTGGGCGGTAGATCTGCCATACCTTTCTTTAACATACTGGACACCTAACAAGCTCCTATTGAACCCCCAAAATAACCACAACATATATATAAGCATATGAGTGTCACAGAGGAGAGCTACTGAGCATGGCAATATATATTTAAAACCAGAGACAGAACATAAAACACAGACAGAGCTCAGTGCACATCCATTGAAACCCATACACAGTACAGTGCCTAAATATATATGTATAAATATCTATTAAATAAAATGGTCTTTTAGTTTAACATTTTTAGCCAAAATTGTTGTAAGCCCCTGAGCCACTGCACGGCAGACCACATTCTTCAGGGGTCCCTAACACTAATATAAATTCTTAATAACCTGTATAATACTAGGAAGAATGATTTATAATAAATCTGTCAATATTAGTTGCAAAGTTCTAAGTCTGATTGAAGCTTTTAATAACCTGTACATTACCAGGAAAAGCACTCTATATTAGATTTGTCACAACCAAACTGCAAGCAAGCAAGTTCCCCTGAGTGCAGAACTTTATACATCATTCTTCCTAGTATTATACAGGTTATTAAGAATTTATATTAGTGTTAGGGACACCTGAATTGTGGTCTGCCGTGCAGTGGCTCAGGGGCTTACAACAATTTTGGCCAAAAATGTTAAACTAAAAGACTATTTTATTTAATAGATATTTTTCCATATATATTTAGGCACTGTACCGTGTATGGGTTTCAATGGATGTGCACTGAGCTCTGTCTGTGTTTTATGTTCTGTCTCTGGTTTTAAACATACCTTTCTTTAGTAATTTTTAGTCAGAACATTTCTATTAAAATGTAGCTTTGTTCCAGAAAACTAAAATCTCATTAATTTGTGTCATTTTCAGCTATGCGTCCATTTGTTCTCAAACTATGACTATACAGACAGTCCTTGGTTATCCGACACAATGCGTTATTCAAAATGGCGTTGTAAAGCGAAACGTTGTAAAGCGAAACACGTTTTCCCATAGGAACACTGTTTAAATGAAAGATTCCGTTCCTGAAGGCATTTTTAACACTAAAATACACCAAATATTTTATGCAGGCAATAAGATATGCAGCACACACATAAATTATATAGTGTATATACTGTATTATATATATATATAATATAAATAATAAATAATATATTATATAGTATAATATAATATTATATAGTATATTATATATATACAGTATACGCTCTTACGACGCTTTGCAACGTTGTTTATGTGAATGTGTATATATATATATACACACATACACAACGTTGCAAGGCGTCGTAAGAGCGTTGGATAAACCGTTTTGGCTTTGCAAAAATGAATATAGGTATGCATTGCATAGCGTTGGATAAGCCATTCGTTGTAAAGCGAAGCGTTGTAAAACGAGGACTGCCTGTAGACTGATTTGCTGTGGCTGTTTTCTTCACTCTAAAGTCAGGTTGCTAATCTCCATTGAAAACTGTCAAGAATGATGTTTCCATTTGTCTCTTTCCACTGACTACTCATCCAGGAGTTTGATACAAACTGAACCTCTGACAATGTACAAACCCCTAAATGAATGCAATGAAAAAATAAGGATTAAATCAAGAATTTCAAAGTGGTATTTAGGCATTTATATATTTTTTATATATATTTACCTGTTTCTTTCATTAGGCAGATGTTATGCAACATAAATTATATTAACGACCCACTAATAATAAAGTTTTTTTTTACATTGGTAGATTGATAGGTAGGTAGATTGATATAGATTATCACCAATAGCTAAAGTGCTATTAAAAGTAGTTATACTGTCTCAGATTTTAGGAGACGCTAAAGCCATAAAACAATGGAGAAAGGGTATTTATTCTTCCCTTTAAGTAAGGCCTATTGTCCTGGAACAGGGTTGTGTTTTTCTCTGCCTTCAGGCTGCCAGCACTCCTCAGAGTAGCTGTTGCGACAATGTTGTGATCCCTTGTGGGTTTCTTGGCTTCAGCCAGTTGCCTTTGGCAACCCCACTGCCTTTTACCAGGATGGACTGCTCCCCCTCCCCTTGCCAAGTGGTATTGTCCCAGTTAATTTCCCATCAGCCCAGACCAGCATGCTTCCTTTTATTTCCAGCAGCCATCCTGAGCAGTCATCTCTCCTATCCTGGTAAAGTTACTGATTTTCCCCTATCCCTATATCTTGCATTTAGCCCACTTCCCTCATAGTTCCCCCTCCCCTCCTTTGCTCCCATGTCCCAGTGTTCCCTCCCTACTTTCCCCCTTTTATTTGTATGTTGTTGCCCCAAATAAACACTTCAGCAAGTAAGAAGGTTCCCTTGCTTGATATATGGGATTGAGTTATGCTGCCTGTCCCTAGGCATCTCTCAGGGTGTGCTTGGTCCAGAACACCTATGCTGTATCTATGCTCTGTCTGTGATCTATTAAAAAAAAAAAAACAGAAAGTGAGAGAATCAAAACTAAAAATCTTTTTCTTTAAAGAAATGAAGACATTTAGTTTTGCTCATGAAGAAGTAATCTTTACTCCATACCCCTCACATATTTAAGACTGGTTATTACGGTACTATACTAGGGAAATTTATTCTTAAAGCAGAAGTCCAAGCTGCTTTTTTTTCTTTTTCTTTCCTATGCATCATTAAAATCCACACAATGATAAGTAATTAGCTAAATCGCCGATCGATGCGTTCTCCTGTGATCGGTCGGCGAAGATTCGGCTCGGGGGTTCACTAAATGGCTGTCCGTGCAGCAGAAGAGGACCAAAGATGCAAAGTTCTGTGGGGAAGATCATGTGACCAGACAGGCACTAGATATAATTGGTGCACTACTAGAGAGGTCAGGGCTCAAAAAGGGGTGCGTCAGAGTCTATTTCAGAAGAGGAAGGGGATGTGACTTTGTAAATGGTTGTTATAGAAACAAAAAAATGCTTGTTACATTATAATACATTAAAAATGTCACTCAGATACAAGTATTTTCTCATGACAGAGTATTTCTTGGGAAGGGATGTGACGTCATCCAAAGGGAGTCATATGGTCTACTACAACCAATCAGATTGGGGATATAGTTCTCACAATCTGATTGGCTGAAGTACCATGTGACAGCAGCCAGGTTGGATCTGGGGATATCAAGTTAAAGGGAAATGAAGCACAGACATTCTGATTGGCTGGCTTCAGGCCCTTTCATGACATCACATAAAAAAAAAGGGCACATGTTTTTCACAGCCAATCAGATGTCGTGTGAACCATTTGCCGCCCAAATATGATATCACAAGCCATATTTAAGGCCGTGACGTCTCATTTGAGCTCAAGAAGATAACGACAGAAGATAAAGAAAAGCAAGAAATAATCACAGATGAAGAAAAAAGAAGATGATGGAAGATAGAAGAGTTTTGTTATCTGTCCTTGATCTTCACGGTGGATGGCGTTGGATTGCGTTTCGTGACGTCACAGTACGAGAGCTTACTGATTCCCCAGGATTCAGAGGGGCAACGCTTCTAAAGGTAAGATAAATATTGAACGCATGTACTTTTATTTTTGCAGGTTTTTTAATGGATTTTAATTTTTTTAAATGTTTTTCTGTGCCAGGTACAGATGAATACAGTGGGAGCCAATGCATTTTTTGGCAAATGCATTTCAACTATTGACTGTTTTATTTTCTATGTCTTTTTATTGTTTAGATTAAATTGATTTGAATTGTGATGGCTTGTTTTTCTCTTTTTACAGATTGGTTAGCGATTTCATTTAATTATGTATTTTGGTGGCTACTGGTTTTAATTAATATGTTGCCAAGTGGTTGTATGAATTAATTGTTGTGTTGGTTACTGCTTTTAGGTATTAAATGTATTTTTTGGCTAGTGGCATGATTTGTGTAATTGATTGCATAGTAGTTTTAATTCTTTTATTGAATGCCTAGGGGTTTTATTTCTTTAATTGATTGTCTGGTGGTTTCATTTAGTTAATTGCTTAGTTGGCTAGGGCTTTTAATTTTTGTTTCTGGGTGTTTAGGTGCTTGTGGTATCTGTTTTATTCTTGTCTATTTTTGACATTCATGCTTTTGTATTAGTATGACCATTGACTGCTATAGTAGCCCATATTATATGGGTATGATGTACTACTATGCCACTCAATGGGTACAGGGTGGGTATAGTAGGTCCGGGTGGGTGGTTAGGCCTCCTGGGTGGGTAGTGGGGGAGGGTGTGTTAACTCCTTAATTACTATAGCAGATATTAACCGCTAAGGTGATTAAGGGGCTAGGGGCCACTAGATTGTATTTTTTTTATGTATTGTTGCTGGCATCGGAGGACATGGCCCTGCAGTATGCTGACGAGGACGCCCTTCATGTTGGCAGGGGTAAGTAGAACGTTTTTATTTACTTTATTTATGCTGGCTAATGTTGTGTTTAGTAATGGGCAAATAATCTATTATCCATATCTTGTTTGTGGTTTGGGTTGCGTTTCGCTAATAAGTTAGTAGTAGTAGACCCCACACAGTATTCATTGAATGCATTTGCAATGTCAGTGGGGTTTGTTAGAGTAATATCATCCTTAAAGTTATGACATGGTTGTTGATGGCAAAAATGATGGAATATATTGTTGAAACTTCCAGAAGTTTGCTGGATTTGATGTATTCTTGTGAAAATTGTCAGAGTAATATTGGGCTTTTGCATTTCTTGTTTGCCTTATGCATATATTCTGCTAGCATCTGTAGTTATTAAGATTCTTGGTAGTGCCAGTAACTTTGTAGCTTTTCCAAAAGGCATCCCTAAAATGGTAGAGCGCTATAAGGTCGGTTGTAACCCATGGAAGGTGTCCCCCCTCCCCCTGAAACACTTATTCTGCATAGTGGAGCATGGGTATCACAGAGTTTTAAGAACTCTGATTGGAAATAACTGAGCACAGAATCAGGGTCAGGTGTTAAGTTGATTCTGTACAAAGGGCACTTGGTAAGATCAGCCAGAATTTGTTGTGGGTTAAAGTTTCTAAATGTTCTAGTGAGGAGAACTTTAGGGCTTGATTGGGGTGTTCTGATTTTCCTTACACAGTACACTATTGCATGGTCACTGAAAATGTCAGGTAAGATGCCAGAGGATTGGATTTTGCTGGGACTAGAGGAGAGAATCCAGTCCAGCAAGGAATGGTTGTGAGATTTCAGGTTTGTCTGTGTGGGTTGGGAAATGAGTTGCGTTAGTTTAAGTGACTTGAGTTGGTTTTTTTATTTTGTTGTTTTTAAGGTCAAGCCAATTGCAGTTGAAATCCCCAAGAACTAACAGCTCACACTTCTTGTTCAGAGAGGAAATTGAGCCAAGAAGCTCAGTGATTTCAGTCAGTGATTGTAGTGGGGCCTAAGGGGGTCGTAGATGCAAGCAATAAGAACAGGCTTAGAAAAAGGTAGGCAAATGTATATATATATATATATATATATATATATATATATATATATATATATATATATATATATATATATATATATATGTATACATATATGTGTGTATATATATATATATATATATATATATATATATATAATATATACTGTACAATTTGTATTACATGGAATGTAATGGAATGTAAGTTAGCCTTCTGTGTCAACTAATATCAATGCAATGTCAAAGATTGGACTCTGACTTTAGTGGTAGAATTTGATAGTTCAGCTGACTTACATAGTTACATAGTAGATGAGGTTGAAAAAGGACGTACGTCCATCAAGTTCAACCTATGCTAAATTTAGACAACAGATACTTTATCCTATATCTATACTTACTTATTGATCCAGAGGAAGACAAACAAAAAAACCCAGAGTCATATCATCCAATGATATCTCATAAGGGGAAAAATAAATTCCTTCCTGACTCCAAGAATTGGCAATCGGATTAATCCCTGGATCAACATCCCTCCCATGTATACTTATTTGGTATATCCCTGTATACATTTCCTATCTAAAAAGATGTCCAACTTTTTTGGAAAAAATCTATTGTATCTGCCATCACAGACTCCATGGGTAATGAATTCCACATTTTAACTGCCCTTACTGTAAAGAACCCTTTCCTTTGTTGCTTGTGAAATCTCCTTTCCTCCAACCTTAAGGGGTGGCCCGAGTCCTTTGTACTGCCTGTGGGATGAATAGTTCTTTTGAAAGCTACTTGTATTGTCCCCGACTATATTTGTATATAGTTATCATATCTACTCTTAGACGCCTCTTTTCTAATGTAAATAAATCTAATTTAGCTAGCCTCTCTTCATTAGTTAGATTGTCCATCCCTTTATTAATTTGGTGGCTCTTCTCTGCACTCTCTCTAGTTCCATAATGTCTTTTCTTAGGCTTTGTGCCCAAAATTGTACTCCATATTCAAGGTGTGGTCTTACTAATGCTTTGTAAAGGGGCATAATTATGATTACTTCACTTCCATCCATTGCCCGTTTGACGCAAGAGAAGATCTTGTTTGCCTTTGCAGCTTCCGCATGACTTTGGGCACTATTGCTAAGCCTGCTGTTTACAAGCACTCCTAAATCCTTCTCCATCAAGGATTCCCCCAATATATCTCCATTTAATTTGTAATTCGCCTTTTTATTCTTGCATCCCAAATGCATAACCTTACATTTATCTGTATTAACCCTCATCTGCCATTTACCTGCCCACGTTTCCAGTCTCTTCAAGTCCTTCTGAAGAGAAATTACATCCTACTCTGATTCTATTACCTTACACAATTTAGTATCATCAGCAAAGATGGAGACTTTGCTCTCGATGCCAACCTCAAGGTCATTAATAAACAAGTTAAAAAGCAGGGGTTCCAGTACCGATTCCTGAGGTACGCCACTCACGACTTTAGCCCAACCTGAAAAAGTTCCATTTAAGACAACCCTCTGTTGTCTATCTGTCAACCAGTTTTCAATCCAGGTGCATATATTATTACTGAGTCCAATTTTCTTTATTTTGTACACCAACCTCTTGTGTGAAACTGTATCAAAAGCCTTTGCAAAATCTAAGTAGACCACATCAACTGCATTACCCTGGTCTAAATTCCTATATACCTCCTCAAAGAAACAAATAAGGTTAGTTTGGCATGATCTATCCTTCATAAATCCATGCTGACTATTACTAATAATTTTGTTTTCCATTAGGTATTCCTGAATATTATCCCGTATTAAACCTTCAAGTAGTTTCCCCACTATTGAAGTCAGGCTTACATGTCTATAATTCCCTTGCTTGCATTAATGGCATTAACTTAAAGATAGTGCCAACCCGTCACTGAATCTGTGGTTCTGGCTTATTGAAACTTAGCTGCAATCTTTTCTTTCAATTCTTTCTCTTGACCACCTATGGCAAAATCCTAAACTGGATTAGACTCTGCATAATTATATGTACTCTTAAAGATGTTAACCAATATTACATAGTATGTTCCATAGTACCTGTTTCTCCCCACATAGTGTATCTGCTATGTAAGTCTTGCTAAATTCCAGGGTTAGCAGGTTAATCTATAGGTTAGTGACCCCCCCCCCCTTCTGCTTCCCTTGAAAGTGAAGGAAGGTAGGTGGTGACTCGTGGCCTTTGTACAGTCCATGAGCCCGCCCCTTCCAGAGCTTTCTAGGGGAGTAGCTAAAAGTTAGTAGTCTGTCTCTGCTCCCCATGGAGTGAGGAGGGAGAGTCTTTAAAAGAAAGTAATATGTGCTAGGCCACAGAAGGTAGCAACAGAACCCACAATGTTAGTTTCTTTTGTTTTTTTTTTTGCTTAAATATGGACTGTAATGTGTCTTCTAGGGCAGGAAGGCGTCTTATGACATAGCACCACTTAGGAAATATGGGCAATTGTGGCCTATTCACTTGAATAGGCTCTAACATATATTCTGGCACTGTAAGGTGTCTTTTGCAATAGCACTGCTTAGTAATATGGACCTATATCCCTTTTAGAATTCACCAGTGGGCTGAACATTTCTCTGTGTACATGTTGCAGCATAAAATCTACGAGTTTACTAGAAAGTGAATTGATGCCAAATCTTATTTGGTCTCTGTGCTATTGAATTATTTCAGGCAGGAAATTATTTGTTGCAGGGCAAATGCATGGAAAATATACATATTTTGGAAGCAAATGTAGAAAAACTTACAGTTGTTGGGCTTTCTTTTGAGGTACAGATGTGCAATGTTAGCAAAAGTTAATGGAATTTGCTAGGATATTTATTTACCTCTTTTTTTTAAATTAATTACTGCAAATTTTAAAATGCTTTACATTTAATGCCCTTTTCATTAAAAATATAAACAACCAACCAGCAAAATGTTAGGGAATTTCTGCAAAAAGGTAAAAAAAAAAGGATGTTTTGGGCCTTTCTGCAGTGTCCCAACCCTGCAGCTAGTTTGAGATGGAGCCCAGAGGTGATCACGCACCAGAGGTTTATTTACTTTGTTTCCTTTAAGTAGGTATGTTGAATGTCTGTTTCTCCCACGGTGTCATTTCGTTGTGGGTGGGGATTCTGGGAAAGTGTTCTGTGGCAAGCGACATGCCCTCAAGGTTTGCTGGAAGTTCTGTTGAATGGACTCTTTGACATTATCTGTTATATCAGCTTACAAACAACCTGTTTGATGGGTGCTGCAAGTTTAATCAACAACCGTAAGCAAAGCCTATGGGCAAAAAGCAACACTGTAAGCAACGTAAGTGTGTTTTGGATTGTAACACAGCCTGACAGGAAAATCTGGGGAGTTGTTGGCAACATTTCCAGATCAACAACTTTATTGCAGGGCATAGCATCGTTTATTTATTTGTCAAGAACCATACTGTATCTTAGAACTTAATTCAAAACGAAATGTATCTACAGAATGATATGCATATATTTTAATGTAGTGCACTGCTTTGCTGACCTGATCACTTTGTGTAAGATTTGTAGAGTTTTTCTGAGTTCGTTTTGTTATTACCAGTGGGGCATTGCTCATATACTGTATTCTGCAGTAGAATGAGAAACAATGTCATAATATTCAAAAATATTACCAGTAATACAAAAGGTAATTAGGGGTATGCCCCAATGACCAAGGATGTCAGTCATTTGTTGCGCAGGTGTTCCTAAAGAAGTGTTGTTGTTGTTTTTGGGGGTAATTTTAAATATGATCATACTGTATGAGGGCACAGGCCAGGAAATTCCATGCTGGGGTGCAGACCAAGTTTGGGACTGCATTGCTATCTCCTTCCCTACGACAGGCCTGCAGAGCATTTGTTCATAAACCATTTAAGCCACAACCTGTATCACTATGTGACGATCTTACATTAATCTTAGGACATCTTTCGCATTATTAGTGTAATTAGGAGCTGTACCATCTGACCCTAAAATGTGACGTCACAGGCCATATAAAAGGCCTGTATGTCTCATTTTAGTGGAAGATCTCGACAAGGCAACATCCATTTGGATTTACCATGAAGTACTTTGGATTGAAAGAAAGAAGATAGAAGATGGAAGAAAATAAGAAAATAATTACAGAAGAACCTGCCAATAAGCGGCTTATCACCGCTCACCCAACGATCTTTTTTTTGACGGCTGAAAAAATTGGCGATTCATGCCTTTATCGGCTAGTTGTCGAGGCTTACAGAATAGCAATAGGCAATTTGGCCGAAAAAGCCTTGATAAGTGGCTTATCGAGGCTTATAGAATATGCCCCTATATATTCTACTGCTAAAATGTTATAGAAATGAAGAGACTTGTAACAAAATGGCAACGTAGTCTTAGAAAACCTACCCCGAATGTGCTTATATGTACTCAAGTTTAGTATGAATGTCTTTGAGGAAATTATGTATTTCTTTTCTAAAAACATCGTACAGACAGCATATGCGATTGGTCAGACAGGCTGCACATATGGCTTCACAGCCCTAGGTTGAAGAGTCCACTGTGACACTCTACATCACAGAGGTCACAGAAGAGCCTGCTGAGCCAGTGCAACCTGTGGCTGCCCCCTCAACCCCCCCCCCCCCCATCCCAGCGGAACCTGTGGCAACCCACCACCCCCAGCGGAACCTGTGGCAACCCACCACCCCCAGTGGAACCTGTGGCTGCCCCAAGTGCTCCTACAGTGGCTACCCACCTAGCTGCACCTGCTGCCTGCCCAGCTGCACCTGTGGCTACCCTATCACTCCAGCCAGGCAACATCTGCATATAATGCTGCAAATGTGCTGGAGCATCAGAGGGAGCTGCTTGAAATGCAGAGGGTTGGATTTTGAGACATATCAGCCCATTTTGCCCATATTGAGGCCAGGGCAGGCATTAATGCGCAAAGGCAGGAGCAGGCATCACTTCAGCAAGCGAGAATAATGCTGCTTGCATTGAGACAGCAAACCACTCCTGTTACCACCTGTTTAGCCCAGGTGACCACATCATTAAATCTGCTCACCTGGCAATCTAGCAGGGGCTAGAGCAATTTCCGTGCCCCCTCAGTGCAAAATACCCCCAGGAGAATCCTGGAGTCCCTGGCCATATGTATGTATGTATGTATGTATGTATGTATGTCTTTATTTGTATAGCGCCATAAAATGTACATAGCGCTTCACAGTAGTAATACATGTCATATAAATAACAAATATAAATAACACATCATGGGAATAAGTGCTTCAGACATACTGTAAAAGTAACATAAAGGAAGGAGTCCCTGCTCCGAGGAGCTTACAATCTAATTGGTAGGTAGGGAGAACGTACAGAGACAGTAGGAGGGAATACTAGTAAGTGCGTCTGCAGGAGGCCAAGCTTTGTGTCATGTGTCCATGATTATCCAGTGCTACTCATATGCTTCTTTAAGCAGATGTGTCTTAAGGTGGGTCTTAAAGGTGGATAGCGAGGGGGCTAGTCGGGTATTGAGGGGAAGAGCATTCCAGAGGTGTGGGGCAGAAAGTGAGAAAGGTTTAAGGCGGGAGAGAGCTTTAGATACAAAGGGGGTAGAAAGAAGACATCCTTGAGAAGAACGCAAGAGTCGTGATGGTGCATAGCGAGAAATTAGGGCTGAGATGTAATGAGGGGCAGAAGAATGTAAAGCTTTAAAAGTGAGCAGTAGAATTGAGTGTGAGATACGCGATTTAATCGGAAGCCAGGAGAGGGATTTCAGCAGGGGAGACGCTTAGACAGATTTAGGAAAGAGTAGAGTGATTCTGGCAGCAGTGTTTAGGATAGATTGTAGGGGAGACAGGTGAGAGGTAGGAAGGCCGGACAGCAGGAGGTTGCAGTAATCGAGACGTGAGAGAATGAGGGCCTGAGTCAGAGTTTTAGCAGTTGAGTAACAGAGGAAAGGGCGTATCTTTGTGATATTGCGGAGGATATCAGGGATATCCCTATTAGAACACCTAATTAGCACACCTACTGTACCAAACACTACAAGATCTTTGCAACACTTTCTTATTTGTGATTATTTGTTGCCAATGTTCTCAGCAGTCTTGAGCTGTACACTGTAACAATAGATAATGTTACCTTAGAAATGTAAGAATATTTTCTAGCTGCCAAGTTACACTGACTGGAGGGTTGATTGGAACTGAAAGGCTGCCATTATGTTGGGCACACAATCAATATTTTGACAGATTTATAACAGGAGCGCCAAACGATTGCCAGCTAGGTAAAAATTTAGAAAAATACTTTCCATATACAAATTAGAAAGAAAAGAAAACGGGAGGGAGTAGTATTGCTGCTTTAAACTTTAAAAGGCTAGAAACGCACCCACATAACCATTTGAGCCCATGGCTCTTTGACCCAATTAATAGTGTTATTTTCATGTACACATTTTTATTTACCTTTCCTTTTTTCAACACAATGTTTCATAGTAAAATCAATTAGTAGTCTTCTATTTTAGCTGATTGCTGAGGTAAAAACATTTTTTGGTGGGATCAAAAAAAGAGTTAGTTGTTTCCCTTTAAAGCACTGGTAAAGCAATTCAGATTGTTACGTTCCGGAAAGGGAGATTTGGCCGTGACCGCTTCGCCCGCGACAAAATGTTAAGTTCACTTTTTCTTCCAGTTTTCAGTATCATTTATTAAATATGTTACCTCAATTGTCCTGTATCCTCAGTAGAATTGGGTTACTTCCTCACAGTAATGGGAAGCACTGACAAGACGTGGACTACACTTGACCTTAATTTAAGGTGCAGTTCCACATACCAGGTATAAATATATATATATATATATATATATATATATATATATATATATATATATATATATATATATAAAACGGAAATAGCTGTGTTAGTCCAGTTGCGATTGTGCAGAATAAATGAGTTCTTCAGTATTAGGTGATACCTTTTTTATTTGGACTAACAATTTATGTCATAGGTTCAAACGCACCCAAGAACGGAAAACATTTGAGCTCAGAATGATAAGACTCTTTGACACCAAAACAAGTGGACTTTCTCAATTACTATCATAATTTGTTGTAATGGTCTTCCCTGCTATTGTACCACCCTATACCTTCCCCACCCCCAGCATCCTCTTCCCCCTCTGTGCTGCTGTGGATGTACAACCCCCCCCCCCCCATCGCTAATTCTCACCTTCCTTATCTCTGTTTTAACACCCCTCCAGTGCCTCTCTGTTCTTTATTCTTCCTTTTTTTTCCCTTTTCCAATCCCTGTCTAAGTTGTAGAAACCTTTGTATATCAGTATTGCTGACCTGAGGAAGAGAGGAAAACTCTCGAAAGCTTGTCCTATGACATAAATTGTTAGTCCAAATAAAAAAGGTATCACCTAATACTGAAGAACTCATATATTCTGCACTATATAGATAGATAGATAGATAGATAGCCTAGTGCCCCTGGCTATGTGTTTCCTGGCCCTGGCATGTAAGTCCTGGTATGTGCAGGCAGTGTCAGGGTTAAATCCCTTCCACATGGCCAGGGTGTGAGACCGTTGTTAGCACACTAGCAAGATTGTTGCCATAGCCAGGTGCAGGTTGGATGGCTGGTGGGAGCGTCATGCCTCGTGTGGGGGGGGAAGGGAGTGTAAGGGGTCATATAGTATGGTGCGACACCGGGACTTCCTCTAACATCTGCCCAGTTTGGGGCAGGGTCACTAACCCCTACCCAGGTAAATAAGACCCAAATTTAGAGAAGAACGAATCCAGGATGCAGCCTGCTCCCCTGTGAGTGAGGTGGATTCGGCCTTACCCCATCAGGGGGTAAGGAGGTGGCGACTAGCCTCGAGGGCCTCAAGTTCTTGGGGGGCCTAGTCAGGGAATGACAGCAATGCAAGATGCGAGGGAAGATATGATATGGTGGTCATGTAAGAAGTACCTCTTCTGGAATTGGGTCTTGGCCCACCAAATAAAAGGTGAACAGTTCAACTTCTCTGTGTCATTACTGAAACCTTGGGTTCCTGTTGGGAATATCACCTGCCACTGGCAGCTACCCTATAGGATGGAGGCGCTGCACCAAAGAAGTGTCGATATGTCCTGTTGCTATTCCCAATAACACCGCAGAGGCTCAGGTTTCCTGGCCTACACTCGGTACCAGAGTACCCATAACATGGCAAATCTTCCATAAGGGGGGGAAAGGGTGCTATATATATACAGTGTTCGACAAACCTATACACCTGCACGCCCCGGGCAAGTGGATTTAACATCGTGGCGATCTCCTATTGGCCCAAGCAGCACATGTGTTTTTTTTTTTTTACATTTTCCCTGCTCGCGCTGAAAAAAAAAAAAAAACCTCCCCCTACCTGACTGCTGATTGGCCATTCTTTTTGCCCGGAGATCTGTTGGACACAGTAAGTACTCTCTGTGCCTCCTTCCTGCTGTCTCCAGAACGCCCTCCCGCGCGATCTCCCTGGTCCCCACATGCCTCCCGCACTCATCCCCGTGATTCTAATGCCCCCACATACCTCCGATGTCTCCCACAGGCCCCCACATACCTCCATTGTCTCCCGCAACACCCGATAACTCCCACATACCTCCGATGGTGAGTGGGACTCCCGGCGCCGGTTCCGCTAGAGCAGCTCCATTTGTGTGTGTGTGTGTGTGTGTGTGTGTGCGTGTGTGTGTGTATGAGAGTGTGTGTGAGAGTGTGTGTGAGAGTGTGTGTGAGAGAGAGTGTGTGTGTGTGTGTATGTGTGAGAGATGACTGACCGGATCTCTCTCTCTGTTTTACTCTCTCTGTCTCCCACCCTCTCTGTGTGTATGTCGCTCTCTCCCTGTGTGTCGCTCTCTCCCTGTGTGTCGCTCTCTCCCTGTGTGTCGCTCTCTCTCTGTGTGTCGCTCTCTCTCTGTGTGTTGCTCTTTCTCTGTGTGTCGCACTCTCTCTGTGTGTCACGCTCTCTCTTTCTCTGTGTCGCTCTCTCTCTCTGTGTATCGCTCTCTCTCTGTGTGTCGCTCTCTCTCTGTGTGTCGCTCTCTCTCTCTGTGTGTCGCTCTCTCTCTCTCTCTATGTGTCGCTCTCTCTCTCTGTATCGCTCCCTCTCTCTCTCTGTGTCGCTCTCTCTCTCCCTGTGTGTCGCTCTCTCTCTCTGTGTGTCTCTCTCTCTCTCTCTGTGTGTGTCTCTCTCTTTCTGTGTGTCGCTCTCTCTGTGTGTGTCGCTCTCTCTCTCTGTGTGTCACTCTCTCTCTGTCGCTCTCTCTCTCTCTTTCTGTGTGTCGCTCTCTCTGTGTGTGTGTGTGTCGCTCTCTCTCTCTGTGTGTCGCACTCTCTCTCTCTCTTTCTGTGTGTCGTTCTCTCTCTCTGTGTGTGTGTGTGTGTGTGTGTGTCGCTCTCTCTCTCTCTCTCTGTGTTGCTCTCTCTCTCTCTCTCTGTGTTGCTCTCTCTCTCTCATACTGTCTGTCTCACACTCTGGACCTGGATATCTTATTTACCCTATATATCTTAACTGCCCTATACATACACCGAAATAACCTATACTTCTTTCTTTCAGATTTGACACTCAATTTTCACACGGGAGACATCGGAATCCACCCTAACCCAGAAGACATGTAAGAAACACCTCCCCTCCAACATATTACATTGCTGGAATGAGGGTACCTGGACTGCGGATCAGGTAAGATCACACATACACACATACACACATAACAAGGACTAATTGTAGTATAATGTAATACAATAAATAAACGTATGTCAAAAACGAAAGTTCTTACTAGGAATTTATTCAATTTGGTTTTTTTAAAGCGGGCCTGAGGGTGGGGCTGGGGGCGGGACTAGGGCGGGGTTAGGGGCGGGACTAGGGCGGGGTTGGGATTTTTTGTTCGGCGAGTGATTTTTGGGTGATTTGTCGACCACTGTGTGTGTGTATATATATATATATATATATACACACACACAAAATAGATGCTGGGTACACACAAACAGGTGAATAAAAGTTAAAGTATACTTATCATTAGTCCAGGTGCTTACAGACGGACATGGAACACCAGCCAGCCCAAGAAAAGATATAGAAAAGAACAAATCTGCAGCACTCACGAATAGATAAAAATGTAATTTAATCCAAAATCATCAGGCAGTCAGACAAAACTCCAGAGCGACGTACGTTTCTGTGACAGAGCTTGAGAAAAGACCAAGGGGTCCAAAACGTACGTCGCTCTGGAGTTTTGTCTGACTGCCTGATGATTTTGGATTACATTTAAAAAAATTCTATTCGTGAGTGCTGCAGATTTGTTTTTATATATATATATATATATATATATATATATATATATATATATATATACATACACACACACACACACACATACACACACACACACACACACATACACACACACACACACACACACACAGTGTGGTGTGAAAAAGAAAGTACACCCTCTTTGAATTCCATGGTTTTACATATCAGGACATATTAACAATCATCTGTTCCTTAGCAGGTCTTAAAATTAGGTAAATACAACCTCAGATGAACAACAACACATGACATATTACACCGTGTCATGATTTATTTAACAAAAATAAAGCCAAAATGGAGAAGCCATGTGTGAAAAACTAAGTATACCTTATGATTCAATAGCTTGTAGAACCACCTTTAGCAGCAATAACTTGAAGTAATCGTTTTCTGTATGACTTTATCAGTCTCTCACATCATTGTGGAGGAATTTTGGCCCACTCTTCTTTACAACGTTGCTTCAGTTCATTGAGGTTTGTGGGCATTTGTTAATGCACAGCTCTCTTAACGTCCAGCCACAGCATTTCAATCGGGTTGAGGTCTGGACTTTGACTGGGCCATTGCATCACCTTGATTCTTTTCTTTTTCAGCCATTCTGTTGTAGATTTGCTGTTGTGCTTGGGATCATTGTCCTGTTGCATGACCCAATTTCAGCCAAGCTTTAGCGGTCAGACAGATGGCTTCCCATTTGACTCTAGAATACTTTGGTATACAGAGGAGTTCATGGTCGACTCAATGACTGCAAGGTTCCCAGGTCCTGTGGCTGCAAAACAAGCCCAAATCATCACCTCCACCACCATGCTTGACAGTTGTATGAGGTGTTTGTGCTGATATGCTGTGTTTGGTTTTCGCCAAACGTGGCGCTGTGCATTATGGCCAAACATCTCCCCTTTGATCTCGTCTGTCCCAAGGATATTGTTCCAGAAGTCTTGTGGTTTGTTCAGATGCAACTTTGCAAACCTAAGCCGTGCTGCCATGTTCTTTTTAGAGAGAAGAGGCTTCCACTTTTGAATAATCTTTCTCACTGTAGAATGATGGACTTTAAATTGTTTGGAAATGGCCTTATAACCCTTCCCAGATTGATGGGCAGCAACAATTGCTTCTCTAAGATCATTGCTGATGTCTTTCCTCCTTGGCATTGTGTTAACACCCACCTGAATGCTCCAGACCAGCAAACTGCTAAAACTTCAGCTTTTATAGAGGTGGTCACACTTGCTGATGATCAAATAATCAAGGGCATTTGATTAGCAGCACCTGTCTGCTACTTAGCATCTTCATTCCTATGGAAGCAGTAAGGGTGTACTTAGTTTTTCACACATAGCTTCTCCGCGTTGGCTTTATTTTTAAGGGGTAAGGTAAGGGGGGGGGGGCGGAGGACCGGGGAGCCATGGGAACCTGGCTACATTTAAATCAAATATATCTGTTCCTGTATCTATTCAAAAGGGGGAGGGGCTCAATTTGCACTTTTAATATATGATATAAGCATTGAAAAGTACAGAGAACGCATAATGTGAGGTTTTATTATATTGCGGCTCCAACACATATTACTTGGGGTGGTGCCTGTTAATCAAATAATTTCTACATTAGGGACTAAAGCAGGGGTCCGCAAACTTTTCCCCGTGCGCACCCCTGCCTGCTCTGCTTGGCGCCACACGCCCCCCCCCCTGCTCGACCCTGGCGTCAAATGACAAGCAGGGTCATATGATGTAACGTCAACATGACCCCGTGGCGCCATTTGACGCTGGGTTACCAGGACGACGCATCGCTGGATGGGAAGGTAAGTGTATTATAGAGGCCTTTCGCGGTCCCCCAGCATTTAATTTAAATGCCTGGGGGGAGAGTGTGGGACCTCAATAACTGCTACGCCCCCCGCCCCTCCCCCAAAAATCTAGCGCCCCCAGTTTGCACACCGCTGGACTAAAGGATAAGGTAGATAAAGGAAATACATTGCAGAACTTTTGAGAAATGGAGCTTAAGGAAAGAGCTTTCAATTAATTGTACCTTTAGAATCTCAGATTACAATACATTCCAAGAGTAAGAAGTGGTATTGTTCAGAATGGTTACTACTATTACTTCTTTCTCTTATAAATTAAGTGGATATTTTGTGCTTGTGCAACTTTAAGACTCTTAATTGGTTCCTAGATTAGATCTGTGCATGCAGCTGCAGTGTACTGTATACTGTCACGTTGCTGACCTACAAGTGACCTTCACCTACAATAGGAAAAAAAAAACCTGTTCTTACTGAGTAGAAGGAAAAGGGATTTCATTTCCAAGATTAAATTTTTCATGTCCATACAGTATATGAAGTTTGAGGAGACTGTCACTTTTTGAAAACAGGTAAGCAGGAAAAGGTGCACTCACAAACCATCAGTATACTGCAGCAGGGGCAGGATAATCCCCAGCAGGGTGGAAAGCAGTCCACCAAGATGGAAAAGAATGAAACTCCAGAGGTCTTCATAAATAACGATTATAAATGTACCTGTATTTGTGTGAGATCAACTTGAAGGTCCTCTCCTGAACCATGACTAAAGGATCCAGGATAAAAAAAAAAGATCTAAAATATCTCAAAGTTATTCTTCATTATAGATGTCATCACATAAGATCCTCATTTCTATTTATTTTTTGATCTGTTTATTTTCACAATGTTTTATGGGGTACAGAAAAGAGAGGGTGGGGAACATTTGGATACAATATCATAGACCTTCAGGTGCTGTACATTTGCACATGGTCAATATTAGCACATGTCACTGGATGGGGAAAAGAACGCAAAGGGTGGTGGGGGGGGGGCTTTAATATGAACATATTATGACAATTTATACTTAGTACACTATGTGAAATGATTCTCACTGTTGAACTGTGTGGGATTGAGAAGTTAACAAGGAAGTGATGTTCTACAGCTGTGCCTATATCTAGGATTACCATTGGGCTCTTCATTGCCAAGCAGGTTCCGCCAGTCCAAGATATTACATTTGATTGGGAGACTTAAAAGCTGAAATGGCTGAAATGTTCCTATTACAGTAGCTCACATG
Source organism: Ascaphus truei (assembly GCF_040206685.1). Classification (NCBI taxonomy): domain Eukaryota; kingdom Metazoa; phylum Chordata; class Amphibia; order Anura; family Ascaphidae; genus Ascaphus; species Ascaphus truei. The sequence continues at coordinate 194,303,546 of NC_134483.1, read as the reverse complement.
TTGAAATTTGTAAAGCTAATTTCAAAGCCTATACAGGCTGTACCTAATCAGGCAGATAGGAGCTTGGTTGCAATACAACCATACATATTATATAGGAAAATATAGGACCCTTTCAGTGTGAGATGGGTAGGCAGATTATTGGAGATAAGGAAAAAACAGAGGTATTAAACAAATTCTTTGCCTCTGTGTTTACCAGGGAAGAATCAAGTTCAATAGTAGTGCCACAGGAGGAAGCCACAACCTCCATATTAATGACCAATTGGTTAACTGAGGAAGAAGTTCATAAGCGACTTGAAAAAATTAATGTAAATAAGGCACCTGGCCCCGATAGCATACATCCAAGAGTTCTGAAGGAGTTAAGCTCAGTAATAGCAAAACCATTATATTTAATATTCAAGGACTCCATTTCTACAGGCTCAGTACCACAAGATTGGCGTAAAGCAGATGTGGTGCCTATATTTAAAAAGGGAGCAAGATCACACCCGGGGAATTACAGACCTGTAAGCCTGACTTCAATAGTAGGGAAACTACTTGAAGGTTTAATACGGGATAATATTCAGGAATACCTAATGGAAAACAAAATTATTAGTAATAGTCAGCATGGATTTATGAAGGGTAGATCTTGCCAAACTAACCTTATTTGTTTCTTTGAGGAGGTAAGTAGGAATTTAGACCAGGGTAATGCAGTTGATGTGGTCTACTTAGATTTTGCAAAGGCTTTTGATACGGTTTCACACAAGAGGTTGGTGTACAAAATAAAGAAAATTGGACTCAGTAATAATATATGCACCTGGATTGAAAACTGGTTAAAGGACAGACAACAGAGGGTTGTCATAAATTGAACTTTTTCAGGTTGGGCTAAAGTCGTGAGTAGAGTACCTCAAGGATCGGTACTGGGACCCCTGCTTTTTAACTTGTTTATTAATGACCTTGAGGTTGGGATCGAGAGCAAAGTCTCCATCTTTGCTGATGATACTAAATTGTGTAAGGTAATAGAATCAGAGCAGGATGTAATTTCTCTTCAGACGGACTTGGAGAGACTGGAAACGTGGGCAGGTAAATAGCAAATGAGGTTTAATACAGATAAATGTAAGGTTATGCATTTGGGATGCAAAAATAAAAAGGCGACTTACAAATTAAATGGAGATATATTGGGGGAATCCTTGATGGAGAAGGATTTAGGAGTGCTTGTAGACAGCAGGCTTAGCAGTAGTGCCCAATGTCATGCAGTAGCTGCAAAGGCAAACAAGATCTTATCTTGCATCAAACGGGCAATGGATGGAAGGGAAGTAAACATAATTATGCCCCTTTACAAAGCATTAGTAAGACCACACCTTGAATAAGGAGTACAATTTTGGGCACCAATCCTAAGAAAAGACATTATGGAACTAGAGAGAGTGCAGAGAAGAGCCACCAAATTAATAAAGGGGATGGACATTCTAACTTATGAGGAGAGGCTAGCTAAATTAGATTTATTTACATTAGAAAAGAGGCGTCTAAGAAGGGATATGATAACTATATACAAATATATTCATGGACAATACAAGGAGCTTTCAAAAGAACTATTCATCCCACGGGCAGTACAAAGGACTCGGGCCATCCCTTAAGGTTGGGGGAAAGGAAATTTCACCAGCAACAAAGGAAAGGGTTCTTTACAGTAAGGGCAGTTAAAATATGGAATTCATTACACATGGAGACTGTGATGGCAGATACAATAGATTTGTTCAAAAAAAGGTTGGACATCTTTTTAGATGGGAAATGTATACAGGGATATACCAAATAAGTATACATGGGAAGGATGTTGATCCAGGGATTAATCCGATTGCCAATTCTTGGAGTCAGGAAGGAATTAATTTTTCCCCTTAATGGGGTTTTTTGTTTGCCTTCCTCTGGATCAATAAGTAAGTATAGATATAGAATAAAGTATCTGTTGTCTAAATTTAGCACAGGTTGAACTTGATGGACGTACGTCTTTTTTCAACCTCATCTACTATGTAACTATGTAACTATGTAACGTGGTTCAGCTCTGGAGACCACTGCTTCAACCCTATTTGAAAATAACATGTCGCTTGGAGAGCTCCTTTGAATTAACTTTATAGTGACATTTTTCCTTATTGTTGAAAAAATATCTACGTTTTTGGCTCTGCAATTTTATCCGACATTTATTATCCTTCACTTTTTCTTGTTTCGGTTAATGGTGATGTCCCAGTTACTGAACTTTAAATACAATAAAAGGATAGAACTTTTAGAAATGTATTCCTAGCATTCAATTTTCTAAAAATATCTGTTTATATCTGTTTTTTACATCGATACAAAGTACTATATCGAGATAATTTATATGGTGAATGTCTTGCTCAAATATGAATTTGAATGAATTGAGAATATTGATAAAAGTGACAAGTGTAGGAAACTCGCCATCCCAAATAAATAAATAACAAATCATCAATGGAGCGTTTATAAAAAATACGAAATTTTTTAGTTACCTTCAGATCAGAGCATTTTATAATAAACATTCTTTCTTTCCCCCATTGACTACGTTTGAAAAGCTCTGTCTGAGAGACAAATACAAAGGGACTTATATCGCAGATGTATAAAGAAGTGGTCGGTTCAAACTCTACAGAAAATGATAAATTACCTTATATGGTTAAGTTGGAAACAGATTTGGGAGAAGAGGTGAGCGAAGAAGACTGGCTGGCTATTGTAACAGCAGCAGCTAAGAGCTCAATATGCACTACTTTAAAGGAGAACGCATATAAAGTCCTTATGAGGTGGTATCTCACTCCACAGAAATTAGCAAGGTTTGGACCAGGATGCTCCCCTCTGTGCCCAAGACAGTGTGGAGCATCGGCGAACCTGTTACACATGTTGTGGTCTTGTCCTCGGATAGTCCCATTATGGACACAAATTAGACATTGTCTTCAGAGAATTTTTGACCTCACTATTCCTCCGGATCCATGGCTGTTCCTTTTGAATAGACTTTGACTGGGCCTTTCCAAAACAGGTAATAAATTGATTATGGATTTAGCAACAGCCACAAGGTGCGAGATCGCGGCACTGTGGAAACAAGCAGAGATTCCAAATATCCCCCAGATTAGGAATAGAATGTGGAATATTTGCCAGATGGAAAAATTAACGAGTTTGGTTAATGACACTGGCGCAAAATTTATAAAAGTCTGGAAGCCATGGTTGGCCCAGACAGACATCCCAGGAGTAGAGAGAACCACAATCTGGAATGATAGAGATAAATGCGTTCTCTTTTGAAGTATGAGTAAGAATATGAGTAAGAATGAGCCTTTCCAAAACAGGTAATAAATTGATTATGCATTTAGCAACAGCCACGAGATGCCTCCCCCCTCTTTTTTTTTTTGTGTGTCTTTTGGTTTTTTTGTTTGTTTACAAACAGATAACGTTACAATTTTGATAAGAATATTTTTATTCCACGTTTGAAATTTCTAAATATGCAATGTTTTATTTGATATGGAAAATTCAATAAAAATTTGAAGTTGAAAAAAGAATGAGCTATAGGTCACCTTTTAATAAAACTAGCCAGGCCTTCAAGGGTGAAATAAGTAATATAAGAAATAATAGAAAAATAATAAGAACGTTAGTCATCCACTCAAGAATTGAAGAAAGTTCCCATAGGAGTGATAATAAAATAACAGAGGCAGAGATCTCACACCTGTAATCCCCCCCCCTCTTTTTTTTTTTGTGTGTCTTTTGTTTTTTTTTGTTTGTTTACAAATAGATAACATGTTACAATTTTGATAAGAATATTTTTTATTCTACGTTTGAAATGTTTAAATATGCAATGTTTTATTTGATATGAAAAATTTAATAAAAATTTGAAGTTGAAAAAAATAAATAAATAAAGTGCTCTCGATATTAATTAGAATCACCAAACATAAAAGTGGATTCCCACATACCCATAAATAAATTAGCATAGGAAGGTGCAAACGAGGTGCCCATGGCATATATGGTTGAAATATTGTTAAAGAATGTTGTATTATACTGTTTAGTGTTGCCTACTTAATGCGTATTATATGGGTTATACATATCTGTATTTTGCATTATGATATGTTTCTAAATTTATATTCATGCAAATTCAATCTTGTTCCAACAGGTAGTTCTACCTTTAATAGCTATGGTGGTTTATACATTATTTCTATCACTCATACTATACACAAGCCCGTAATTGAAGGGATTGGAATATACCATACTTGCTGCTTGTTAGTTTTGAAGTGTCTCTTTAATGCTATATCCTTCCGAAGGTGCACATTTCTCTAGTGGCTATACACAAATTGTATATGTGATCATTGATACATATGTGCTAGTTGGTTACAATCCCTTCTTGAAACTTTTTCTTTTGTTATGTTTCTCTTCTTCAAGGTTATTTTCCCTTGTTGCCATCTAAAAATATGCATTCAGAGTTAGTATCCATATTTTGCTCTGGTCATTTCAATTTTTTTGTGTTGATATACTCTTGTTTATATTGTGTACTTCTATCCTTGCATGGTCATTTATATATACATCAATTACATATTGCTGCTTCAGCATCCCAATCTAGGGAGAATTACGTATTTTATACAATCATAACCTCTAGGATGAACATGTGGACACACTACAATGATGCTAGATATGCTAAGTGGTCTATTTCAAGTTATGATGTCATTATTTCAATGTCTTAAGTTTTATATACTGTACCTCTATGCTGTTCTGTTTATTTAGTAATTTTTTAATCACATTAGGTTAACTATATGATGTGCTTATTATTTCATTTGTTGACTATTATAGATGTTTGGTTGTTTATTTTGTGCTTTATGTGGGTTCCTCTGATGGAAGAGTGGCCATCTTTATTGTGGTCCCGTTCCTGATATATTTGTTTCCTCTATCAGTGGTTCATTTACCGGGTGGGACGTTATTTGTAGAACTCCGCTGGAGGTATGCCTACATAAGCATGCTTTTAACATAAGGAACACACACATTCCCAGTAAGCTCAAACCCCAATACCCACCACATCATATATATATACTATGATTGTTTCCCATCATACAGAGGTAAAAGGAAAGGTTCACAGTTTAGTGTTAGGACCTGCAAATTTGGTTATACCTTGACGTTGGTATGCAGGCTTATGACGCTTTGGCCAAAGGGTTTAACTAAATAACCAAGAAAATATTATTATTGAAGTATTTAAACGTTATACATATTACCATATATGTTTTGTCAATTGGATGTAGCATTGGGCACCCCTGTCTTCTGTTTTAACATAAGGAATCACTCTTTGATAAAGCGCCAGCTACGACGGGAAACGCGTCAGAGATTTCTCTTTTACCGGCTTGATGCTACAATACGTTTTGATTGGTATTTTTGATCCACTGCCTTGATTTGCTGTGCTCCTTCTATTTTTCTTGTTTCTTTAGCTGGAAAAGCCTGACATAGCGCTTAAAGCAATCTCTAACCACCAGCATGTTCATAATGTTTTTGTCATGTGGTTCAATAGTGAAAAAATGCAAGATTCAATGGCTAATCATTACTGAGGGGACACAATAGAGCTGCTCGGACTGAAAGTGTTTTACATTGCAAACACCTGCCACAGTTCTTACAATAAACTTCCACATCTTTTCTCATTTTGGGCCAGAGGAATCTGTCTCGAACTAAGACATGTCTTATCAGTTCCTAAATGGCCCATATCATCATCTAAGGATTTCAGCAGACTCTTTTGGTAGCAACTGGGGAGCACAAGTTGCAATTTTGTTGGATGTCCTTCACTCTTGAAAGTATGATAAAGGACTCCATTGTTTAGGGTAAATTTATCCCACATCTTTAGAAATAATAAATGATCAGGATGAGACTCTTTAGATAGTAATGTAGCATTTTCCTTCTCAAGAGCTATCCACAACTTCCCAATGCATATATCTTCTTTCTGAGCTTGCTGCAGTTGCTGGTTGTTCAGTTTAGACATTGAAGTAGGTTCTAAGCTTAGTGGGCAGCTATTAGGCTGAAGGAATACCCTCTTCTGTTGTCCCCAGCAAGTCTATGACTCTCCTCTTTCTGTTTCTCCTGAAAAAGTACAGATTGGATCAGAGCTTGAATTCTGGATCCAGGTACCTCTTTCCAGCAATCACCTGCATTCCCCTTCTCATGAGGGTGTTGCGACAATGTATCTGCATCTATATTGTTTTTACCAGACTGATACTTCAGGGTGAAATTGTAGATGAGTGACACTAGTCATCGATGTCCAGTGGCATCCAGCTTTGCAGTCGTCAAAACATAAGTTAAAGGGTTGTTATCAGTAAGGATTTCAAATTTAGCCCTATATACAGTAGTTTATCATGTAATTTGTCCACAACAGCCCACTTGAGATTTAGAGATTCCAACTTGTGAACAGGATAATTCCTTTTGGAAGGCGAGAGGGTTCTACTCACAAATGCAGCTGGTTTAAGGCCTTCAGCATGTTCTTGATACAACACTGCTTTAAGTGCCTCAAAACTGGCATCCACATGCAAAATCTAGGGTTTTTCAGGATCGGTGAATGCAAGTACAGGAGTATTTGTCAAATACGATTTAATATTCTGGAAAGCTTTTTCACAATCTTCATTCCACCTTTCACCTAAGGGTTTAGATCGACGGAAATACACCCTGGTATTGGGCCCTCTCCCTGTAGCTTTATCATTACCCAGTTCCTCAAGTACCTCTTTCTTTTCTACTGATGTTACAGTATTGTAATCTGGATTAGTATGAGGTTTTGCAGAATCCGTCCCGTGTTTTCTGAGTCCGGACCGGGATTTTGCTCTAGCTCGCCCTCTGTGGCAGGATCCTCCACTTTTGCCCCTGGCAGCTTCTCTTAAAAGGTGATCCTCCAACAAATCAGGGGAGCTCGTCTCGTAGTTATGAAATAAAGAAACACTACATAGTGTAATACTGTTGTTAATAAATTTGTGCAAACAAAACTCAAAAATGACTACTCACAATAAAGCAGTCAAATTCAGGCAGTCATCCAACTTAAGGGGTGGATGTTCCCTGTGTATACAACAGCCACCAGCCCCCAACCTCCAAGGAGAAAAAAAGAAGATAAGAGACCATATAGTGCAGATGGTATTTAGTATTAAAAGGGATTCAAAAAATGCAGGCTTACACTTCATATGATCGAGGTAGGCAGTATGATATTATAGGTAGTGGGTGCTCATCTGGTCGCGATCCTTTTGAGTTCCTCACTATCCTCTGCTCCACCGCAATACTCTCGCGTCCACGCCAGGCACTCCCTTTGCGTCACTTCCGGTTGTTAAGCGAACTTCCGGATCTGATGACAGGGGTAGACCTCAGTTGTTCTTCCTCTTTGGTATGGGCTGAAACACTCTACATGTTTCGCCGTTGTTACGGCTTCATCAGGAGTGTCTGTTGGCTGCTAAACTGGGTTTTAAATACTCTAAGGCCCTCCCTCTCTGTAACATTCTATTGGCCAAACAATTATGACTCACAGGCAAACAGAGATAGTGGGCGTTGATTAGGTGCATACACCTCCATTCATTTAAAAAGGGGGCATTGTTTACATACATTTTTGCCTAAATCGGCACATATGATAAAAACAACCTCTTTTTATGATTCCAAAAGGAGGTACAATTTATACAGGGTTGACATTTACGGTCCTAGAAAAAGTTTTACCCCATTGGAGGGGAGGGGATCGCAATGTCCAGTTAACAAAAAGAGAAATCTATTGGATTTTCACACTGAAAACCCTATCTCCAGGGGGGCTCAATGTGGATATTGAATTGGGAGTGTTTCTTTAAGGATTGATATTTAAAGATTTCTTATGATGTTATAAATATACATTATGTGTGATATTATATTAATATGTTTTCTTTTATGTCTCCTTTTTTTGAGAAATACCACTATCGTCGTTAATGAAGTTAAAAATAAAGTTAGATTTAGGTTTGAGTTTTTATCATTTTAACAATTTTTTATAAATTTTATATAATTTATTATGCTGTTTTTATATGCCACATTAGGCTATTATTTGTATAAATTGTACCTCCTTTTGGAATCATAAAAAGAGGTTGTTTTTATCATATGTGCCGATTTAGGCAAAAATGTATGTAAACAATGCCCCCTTTTTAAATGAATGGAGGCTGTAAGTAGGTCCTTGTGTGGAGTAGGGGGTATGGAGGAGGTGCAGCAGGCTCCAGCGCAGGCTGGGTGGTGGAATTGTCAAGCCTAAGGAAAGCAATTTATTATTGGGCGCAGTCAGGGATTTCACAGCATCCGTGAGCCAGGGGGCAGTGTGGGGATCAGGCGTGCAGAGTTGTAGGTGGGGTTGGCAGGGCCTCTGGCTCAAACTTATATGTGTCATAGATAAGGGCAGGAGGGGTGGCACATGCAGTGCAAGGGAGCACAGGGGCAGCACTGGGGTCAGTTTTCGTGGCACTTAACGGAGGAAAAGGCGGAGTTGGCATCCCAAACAGTAGTCGTGCTGGGCCTGCAGGGGAAGATGGGGGCAAAGGGGGGGGGCTGTGGGTGGTGGTGTGGCTTTTACGAAGGCGAGCCATGAATTGTATTGTATTGTATGTCTTTATTTATATAGTGCCATAAATGTACATAGCGCTTCACAGTAGTAATACATATTATATAAATAACAAATAATATAAATAACAGATCATGGGAATAAGTGCTTCAGACTTAAAAGTAACATTAAGGAAGAGGAGTCCCTGCTCCGAGGAGCTTACAATCTAATTGGTAGGTAGGGAGAACGTACAGAGACAGTAGGAGGGAATTAGTAAGTGCGTCTGCAGGGGGCCAAGCTTTATGTATCATGTGTCCATGATTATCCAGTGCTATCCATATGCTTCTTTAAGCAGATGTGTCTTAAGGTGGGTCTTAAAGGTGGATAGAGAGGGTGCTAGTCAGGTATTGAGGGGAAGGGCATTCCAGAGGTGTGGGGCAGAAAGTGAGAAAGGTTTAAGGCGGGAGAGAGCTTTAGATACAAAGGGGTAGAAAGAAGACATCCTTGAGAAGAACGCAAGAGTCGGGATGGTGCATAGCGAGAAATTAGGGCTGAGATGTAAGGAGGGGCAGAAGAATGTAAAGCTTTAAAAGTGAGGAGGAGAATTGAGTGTGAGATACGGGATTTGATCGGAAGCCAGGAGAGGGATTTCAGGAGGGGAGATGCGGAGACAGATTTAGGAAAGAGTAGAGTGATTCTGGCAGCAGTGTTTAGGATAGATTGTAGGGGAGACAGGTGAGAGGCAGGAAGGCCGGACAGCAGGAGGTTGCAGTAATCGAGACGTGAGAGAATGAGGGCCTGAGTCAGAGTTTTAGCAGTCGAGTAACAGAGGACGTATCTTTGTGATATTGTGGAGGAAAAAGCGACAAGTTTTAGAAACGTTTTGAATATGAGAGGAGAATGAGAGAGAGGAATCAAGTGTAACCTCTAGGCAGTGTGCTTGGGCTACTGGGTGAATGATCGTATTTCCAATAGCAATGTGGAAGGAGATAGTAGGGCCAGGTTTGGGAGGAAGTATAAGGAGCTCTGTTTTTGCCATGTTAAGTTTCAGTCGGTGGATGGCCATCCAGGATGATATTCCAGAGAGGCATTCAGAAACTTTGGTCTGTATAGCAGGTGTAAGGTAAGGGGTTGAAAGGTAGATTTGTGTGTCGTCAGCATAGAGGTGATATTTAAACCCAAAAGTTGTGATTAGGTCACCTAGAGAGAGTGTGTAAAGAGAAAAGAGAAGGGGTCCCAGGACAGAGCCCTGGGGTACCCCCACAGAGAGATCAATAGAGGAGGAGGAGGTGTTAGCCAAAGAAACACTGAAAGTACGATGGGAGAGGTAAGAGGAGATCCAGGATAGAGCTTTATTCCGAATACCAAGAGTATGGAGAATGTGAAGGAGAAGAGGGTGGTCCGCGGTGTCAAATGCTGCAGAGAGGTCGAGTGATATGAGCAGAGTGTAATGACCTCTGTCTTTGGCAGCATGGAGGTCGTCAGTTATTTTAGTGAGGGCTGTTTCAGTAAAGTGAGCAGTGCGGAAGCCAGATTGTAGAGGGTCTAGAAGAGAATAGGTGTTGAGAAACTGTAGCAATCGAGAGAATACAAGACGTTCAAGGAGTTTGGAGGCAAAAGGCAGGAGGGAAACAGGTCGATAGTTAGAAGGACAGGTAGGGTCAAGCTTGCTGTTTTTAAGTAATGGTATAACGGTTGCATGCTTGAAGGAGGATGGAAAGGTACCAGAGCAGAGGGAAGAGTTAAAGATCTGTGTGAGCATAGGGATTATAGAAGAAGCAAGAGGTTTTAGGAGATGGGAGGGAATGGGATCAAGAGGGCAAATGGTAGAGGGAGAAGAGGAGATCAGCAGTGACACATCCTCCTCCGAGATAGCGGAAAAAGAGTCAAGAAAGGCAGGAGGAGAGTTGGGAAGCAGTGTGGGATGGGAGGAGGCAACAGATGGGATGTTCTGACGTATGGATTCCACCTTTTCCTTAAAAAAGTCAGCAAAGTCCTGAGGTGAGATGAAGGAAGAAGAGGAGGCAGCTGAGGGTGGTCTGAGTAGAGAGTCAAAGACAGAAAAGAGTCGGCGTGGGTTAGAATTGTGTGTGTTGATTAGTGATGAAAAGTAGGTTTGTTTAGCCTGGGAAAGGGCAGAGTTGAAACAGGACAGCATAAATTTGTAGTGAATGAAGTCTGCGAGCTTATGAGATTTCCTCCAGAGGCGTTCAGAGGAATGAGTGGAGGAACGCAGCATGCGTGTGTGGGAGTTTAGCCAGGGTCTGGGGTTAAAAGGGCGAGGACGGCAGAGAGAAAGCGGGGCATAAAGATCAAGAGAGGAAGATAAGGCAGAGTTGTAGTTCCTGACCTGGTTGTCAGGGTCTGAAGCAGAACTGAGAGAGGAGAGGGAGGAACGTAAAGCGGAATCAAGAGCTGGTAGATTAATAGAGCGCAGGTTTCTGCAAAAACGAGGGCGAGATGGAGATGGAGAGAAGCGAGAGAGAGAAAATGAGATGAGGTGATGGTCAGAGAGAGGAAAAGGGGAAATGGAGAAATCGGAGAGAGAGAAGTTTTTAGTGAAAACCAGGTCTAGGTAGTGTCCATCCTTGTGGGTGCTGGCTTCAGTCCACTGTTGAAGGCCAAAAGAAGAGGTTAGAGAGAGAAAGTGGGAAGCCCAAGGGAGAGAGGGGTCATCAATGTGGCAGTTGAAGTCCCCTAGGAGAAGAACAGGGGAGTCTGAAGAGAGAAAGGAAGAGAGCCAGGATTCAAAGTGAGAGAGAAAGGCAGAAGGGGGATGAGTAGAGGAAGGTGGGCGATAGATGACCGCCACGTGGACTGGGAGAGGAGAGAAGATCTGCACTGTGTGAACCTCAAAGGAGGGAAAAGCAAGAGAGGGAGGAATAGGAAGGGCACGGTAGCGGCAGATAGAGGAGAGCAGGAGCCCCACGCCTCCACCCCTGCCATCGGGGCACAGAGTGTGGGAGAAGAAAAGGCCACCATAAGAGAGGGCAGCTTCCAGAGCAGAGTCAGTCTGAGTGAGCCAGGTCTCAGTTATGGCAAATAGGAGCAGAGAGTGAGAGAGAAAGAAGTCATGCACAGAGAGGAGCTTGTTATAAAGGGAGCATTCCAAACGGCACAGGAGAAAGGAAGAGAGGAGGGAGGGTGGCAGGGGATGGGTATGAGGTTGGAGGGGTTGACACCAGAAGGAGTAGAAGTTGCATGTGGAAGGCGAGGATGCGAGCAAGTAGAAATAAGGCAGGGACCAGGATTGGGAGAGATATCTCCAGAAGCGAGGAGGAGAAGCATGGACAGAAAGAGAATGTGTGAGGATGATTTGTAGTGGTGTGTTTTAGTGAAGGGGGTATAGCTGTATGGTGACAGAGGGCGCAGGTAAGAGAGGAGTTCATGTGAACTGAGAAGTGGTGAAGTAAGGAGAGATGGCGAAATATGAATAGAGATAGAGACATGATGGGGCTGGTGGAAGAAAGTGCATAATTTGAAAATAAGTGATGTTACTGCAAATATAAAAAGTAAAGGCGGCATCACAGCAATAGTAATGTGTTGAGATGTGCAGTCTGGGATGATATACTCCTTTCCAGTGTAGTTCAAATGCAGGAATCAGAAGCAGTAGATGGTGTCCACTTTTTCCACTTCTTATTGAACTTCCTTTTTTAAACTTCCTCACTACTTGAAAGATTTCTACTTAAAAGCATTTCTGCTTAGGAGCATGGCTGCAGGCAGCAATGGCTGTTGTGAGTTTACTTATATACTATTACAAAGTCACCTGGCTTGACTAAACATAATTAACACACATGTGAGGGACGTTAAAGCAAATGGTTTGAAAGACGAATTAAATTAAGACACAGCAGGGTATGATGATTGCAGGACTGACAGACAATTTGAGATATGTTTTTACCTACATTGAACTAAATAGACAGCAGGGTATGATGATTGTAGGACAGACAGACAATTTGAGATATGTTTTTACCTGAGAAAAGACAAGACAAGAGATGAGATGAGATGAGATGAGAAGCAAATCAATGGTCCCAACTTCCTTTTTTAAACTTCCTCACTACTTGAAAGGAGTGGGAGGTGAAAGTAGCAGATAGCAGCCATCATGATGATTATTTCTGTGTTACAAGTCCATTGAGAGTGCTCTTGTTGCAGGCAATAAAGAACAAAATCTTTAGAGGGGAGTACTGTATGTAGATATCCTGACTTCGCTTCCCGATTAGAAAGAGCCCAATAAGTCACAGAAGAAGGATGCTAAGGTAGAGGAGAAGGAGAGAGAGGAGGCAGGCTCCAAAGTAATTTGGAGACTGGTAACAGGTTTTCACTATTCTAGCTAGTTTGGTGGGGGGGCAAGAAGGCGCCAGTGAGGTGCTCAGTAATATGTGGACATGGAGGCCAGCCCAACTTCTGCATTCAGCTGCCAAACCTCAAGGCCCCAGCTCCCGGCTCTCCTCGGCTGCTGCCTGACTCTCTCACGCCGGTGTGTGCTGGAAGCTGGGCCTGACTTCCGGGTGCACCCAGTGTCAGGGTCTCCTAGACCTCCTGCCTAGCCATAGTTCTTCTTTGTCCACTGGGTGTGCTGCTGTCTTCTGTTTCCTCTGGGCTCCTCTGTCTGTCTGTCTTCTTGTTGCTCCTGTCTCTGTCCTTTATAGCTTATGCTTCCTGGTTGGTTCAATTGCCTTTGCTTCAAGTCAGACTCCTATCACATGCCTCTGTCTTTGACCTGATCTGTTATGTACCTGTATTATAGTCTGTTCACAGTAAAGGCCCTTGCTAGTAATCTGGCTTGTCCCTGTTTGTTCCTTGCTCCCCGGTCTCAGTCCCTGCTCCCCGGTCTCAGTCCCTGCTCCCCGTTCTCAGTCCCTGCTCCTGGACCTGTCCTGCCCCGCCTGTCCTGTTCCAGTCTCCTCGTTGCCGACCTCTGCTTGTTACCTGACTTCGCTACCTGCCGCCTGCCTCGGACCCCTGCTTGTTACCTGACTTCGCTACCTGCCGCCTGCCTCGGACCCCTGCTTGTGACCCCTACTTCGCTTCCTGCTACCGAGATCCTACCCGCCACAGAAGTCTCCCATGACAGAAAGCAAAGGCCACTTCTGGATCTCGCTGGAACAGATTCTTCTTCTGCCTGCACCCTTTCCTGCTCCTGCAGCAGACCACATCCGCATGGTTGAAGATAAGTACTTTCGTTTCTTTTTTGGAAATCCAAGTTGGGATCTTGAAAGGTTTTTTTTGCTGCTAAGTGTTCTGCAAGAAGTATTGCGTTCATAACGAAAAAACATTTTTGCTGAGACTAGAACTGTTGCTGCAAAGACTAGTGCACCTTTCTTTGAGATTTTTCTTTTGTGCAGTGCCTGGGTTAACCCTTGCAGTACCTGTTGCCACCTTTTTAGACTCTGACTTTTCATTCCCTGAACAAGGCTTGTCTCTGCATCCCTGGTTGGACCACTGCTGTTCACAGGGTTCCCATTTCAAAAGACAAGAGTGCTTCCATTATTTTGTTACTGCATGCTGTGATTTTTTCTTGCAATCTGTAGTTCTTTCTATGCCTGATATCTAAAGTTTCAGATTTAACTGCAGATTTATCTGTATGATATCCCTACGCCTGATATCTAAAGTTTCAGATTTAACTTCAAGGTTCTGTCTGATATTCCAATGTCTGATGTCAAAAGTTTCAGATCTAACTGCAAGTTTTCTCTGTAGTAGTTTCCTGCTGTCTATGATATTTCTATGCCTGATTTCAGAAGTTTCAGATTTAAACTGCAGGTTTTCTCTGTCTGTATGATATCCCTACGCCTGATGTCTAAAGTTTCAGATTTAAACTGCAGGTTCTCTCTGTCTGTATGATATCCCTACACCTGATTTCTAAAGTTTCAGATATAACTACAGGTTTCTCTGTCTATGTTTTTTCCTTGCATTTATAAATCTCCGTGACTGATGCTAAAGTCTCAAAAGGTCAGCTCTCCTATCTTGTGTCTCTCTGTGTCTAATATTCCTGTTGTTCATTCTAATGCTTCTGCTTTAAAAACACATTTCCTCTTAACTGGTTTCTTGGGAAGTGTGGTTTCCCATGTCTGAAATTATGGCTCCAACTCAAACAGTCTTGAGCAGCAAATGTGACCGCTATGAGGTCAAAATGGCCGATGCCTGCAAATTATTGGACCACACAGCCCGTGATAAGGTCCGGCTGCAGCTGGAGCTGTACAATGCCTGGGAGGAGTACCGACAGCTGCAGATCAGAAATGAAGAAGATGCATCATATTTAAGCTTTACTCTGAGTCAGCTGGGAGATATGGAGTCGCGACTCAACTCCAAAGAAGCCGAACTGACAACTGCATTGAGTGGGAAAAGAAGTGCAGAAGGACAGCTTCAAGAGCTGAAAACTCAAATAGCTGGTCTTAATGAGAATTTAGGTGATACCACGAAACGGCAGTCACAAAAGGAGACCATGGAGCGTGAATTCTATGTTCCCACTTACCCATGTGAAAAGTCTGCACCCGTCCTTGATGCCCACATTCCTGATGTCCATGCCTCTGCAATGGAGTTGAACGTATCCATTGGGAAGTTCCAGATTCCAAAACAAAAAGAGATATATTGGTCACAAAAGGAGACCACGGAAAGTGAATATGTCCCCTCTGCCGCATGTGAAGAGCCTGATGTATCTGTTCCTGATGCCCCTGCTATGACGTTAGACGGATCCCTGGTGAAGTTCCTTGCTATGCCTAATGTTCTTGATGCTGATGCCAACGCTCTTGTGATGAGGATAAATGCACCTCTCACAGATTTCCCATCAGCACTTGACGTACACATTAAGTTGGCCTTCCATCAAGGTTTCCCTGAAGAGCCTGGAGGATCGTCCGGAGAACGCTCTTGAGAGGGGGGAGTAATGTCAGGGTCTCCTAGACCTCCTGCCTAGCCATAGTTCTTCTTTGTCCACTGGGTGTGCTGCTGTCTTCTGTTTCCTCTGGGCTCCTCTGTCTGTCTGTCTTCTTGTTGCTCCTGTCTCTGTCCTTTATAGCTTATGCTTCCTGGTTGGTTCAATTGCCTTTGCTTCAAGTCAGACTCCTATCACATGCCTCTGTCTTTGATCCTGATCTGTTATGTACCTGTACCTGTATTATAGTCTGTTCACAGTAAAGGCCCTTGCTAGTAATCTGGCTTGTCCCTGTTTGTTCCTTGCTCCCCGGTCTCAGTCCCTGCTCCCCGGTCTCAGTCCCTGCTCCCCGGTCTCAGTCCCTGCTCCCCGTTCTCAGTCCCTGCTCCCGGACCTGTCCTGCCCCGCCTGTCCTGTTCCAGTCTCCTCGTTGCCGACCTCTGCTTGTTACCTGACTTCGCTACCTGCCGCCTGCCTCGGACCCCTGCTTGTTACCTGACTTCGCTACCTGCCTCCTGCCTCAGACCCCTGCTTGTGACCCCTACTTCGCTTCCTGCTGTTCCGGCCACCGAGATCCTACCCGCCACAGGAGTCTCCCGTGACACCCAGCTTCTGGCACACACCAGCAGGAGAGAGAAGATGGCGTGGGAGGAGGAGGCAGCAGCCAGGGAGAGGAGCCTGCAGCTGGATGCAGAAGTTGGCCAACTTCTGGCTGGGCCCAACTTCCAGCATCGGCTGGCCAAGCCCCCCAAAGCCTTCGCACCCGAGACACTTGTCCCACCTCTCCCCCCATCGTTGGCTCTGCATCTTACGGATATCCGAAACTATATCTTTAATTTGAGCCTGCAGTCTGCCCTGGAACAGTTATTTTGTTTGGTTTGGTGGTGGCTGCAAAACAGTTTAAGGGAGGTTAAATGCCCTTGCTGGTGGCGGTAAAGTGTTAGATGGGTTGAGGAACCAAGTAAAAGTTGGCTCCTTATGGGGAGGTGTAAGATACCTGTGATTTTTTGGTTATGGGGTGTAACATTGCTAACTGCAGTCCAGGAAATAGACCCGCAGGGCAGAGTTAGGGAGTATAGTAACCGACCCTTGACCTGAGATCTGGTGCCTCAAGCAAGAAAAGTCAGGTCCTGTTACGGGACTGTGGGCAGTGTTTGGCAGCGTAATCAGGGTCACAGTTCCAAATTCAGGGTAAGAGAGGCAAACAGGGTCCAAGTTCCAGCAGAGGTTCACAAGACAAAGCATAACAGGACATAGACGGCATCCAGGAACACAAGGAAAGAGATAACTTGCACAGACAAAAGACTAATCACTCTGGTGAACATTTATAGGCTTAGACCTGGCGCAGACAATTATCTGTTCAATGAGGAAGGTAACTTCCTGTTTCGGCGGTCATCTTGGTACACCCAGCAAAATCAGGGAAGCGTCCATGTTGGTACACCCAGCAACTCCTCAAATGGGGAAGGCGGAGTCATGTCCAACTTGGGTGGCCCGTATGGCAGTGTCCTTCTAGAGGTGGTGTTTGTTTGGAAAGGACCTGGGTGGCTGTTGGCATACAGAGGATCAATCCGGGAGTATCCCCCGGGCTTTATGTTGTGGTGGGCAGAACAACTTAGACAGACCCCCGAGTTTTGGTTATATTGTGTATTTGTAAATTAAGATGCGACCAATTCCTTCCAATATGTTGTACATGTGTTATGTATGGGTTACTTATATTTATTTATTTATGTTATTGTTATGTATGATGTTATGGAGCAGAGCCCCCTACCCCAAACTCGAAGGCATGGGTAAGTCATGCCATTTACCCGTAATTCCTTTTATTTAGTATAGCATGTCTATAATGCTGACATCGACGTACAGATATTCAAGGTCCCTGAAACTGACATCTTTTAGCCTAATATCTGTGAATACCCACTTACTTTATAAATTGGTCCTTCAAGTGGACTTTTGATTAGATACAGTATCAAGATGGTATTGACTGATTTCATTGCTTTCAGCTGCATGCATTAGCCATTTAGCAGAAGAAAGAAACGGAGCCCATTTCCTGCACTGAAATTTGTACGACCGATTTCCATCTCTTCTAGTTAATTGTGTTCTCTGAATGAAAAGGCTCAAACCTCTATGACCTACAGCTTCTTGTAAATACTTCTTCAAATAGCAATGACCACAATGTGAGAACAAAATGTGTATTATTATTTCTGATTAGAGGACCAATGTGGGAACTAAAATGTGAAACTGGACCTATGTACAGTATACATTTCTGATGGTCAACCAAATTGCCATACATTTTACATATTCAAAAGTAATTTCACAGAAGTCTATTTATAGACAAATAGGTCATTTAAAAAAAAAATGTAACATTTGCTTGTAGAGGCCCCATGATCGGCTCAAATAGATTAGTGGCAGACATAAATAATATGAGACATAGAATTTAAAACATATATAATTTTATCATTTTTCTTTACTTTGGTTATGTGATAACGTTTCAGTGTTTATATTTTTTCTTAACTATTTCTGTTGATCATTATTCAACTATTCATCAACTAAATTTTACACCGAATGTGCTGTATTTACTAAGTGATGCTTGTCACGGGAGAGCAGGTAATTTATACCTTTATACCGGGATCATTCATTGAGCAAAACCAAGAAGTAAAACAAATTGTAATTTATTCCATTGAAACAGACGTACACACAGTGAATTACAAATAACAAGAGGAAACACACTTACTGGGGGATCTCGGTTAAAAAAAACTAACCTTTCCTAACTCAGATAGTCCTTAAAACTAAGTCTTTAGGTCACCGGGTGTTACCCGCAAAAAGTCCTGGAACTCAAATCGGCACGAATTACCAGACGCCACCGCTGTATCCACTCTGGAGCTGCTTAAATCCCTTGACCAAGAGATAGTACCAAATGCCCTGGTACTCTTTTCGGCTTGTAGTTCCAGCCATAACCGCTACGTTTCATACATGGTCTGTGGCCACAGTACCACGTTACCCCCTTTATCAGACGGCTTGATAACTACCCCTGATACTGTAAATACTCCATTGTATTTTTGGACCTCAAAATCAATATCAATGAGGATGGGAGTGTCGGGACAGACATGTATCGCAAGGATACTGCGACTAACTCGATACTCCATGCCTCCAGCGCTCATCCAACCCACCAGATTAAGGGGGTACCGGTTGGTGAATGTTTGAGGCTTAAAAGAACTTGCTCAACTGAAAAAAATTCAATTTCAGGGCTCAAGAGATTAAGTCACGCTGTGAAGATCGAAGTTACAGTCAATCTGTTCTCAAAAGAGGTATGAAGATCACGGAGGCTAGATCACACACCTCACTCTTGGTCCCCAAAGTGAAGGATAAAAATAAGACAGAACAAACAATCAGATTTATTGCCACATTTGTCAGTAATTGGTCTTTATATAGACAAGCCATTCATAAACATTGGCATATATTAATGACTGATCCAGATTTACAGAAGATCCTGGTTAAGTCTGTCACCATGGTGAGCCGTAGAGCTCCTAATTTATCTGAAAAATTGGTTAGGAGCCATTACAGTATCGGCAGGCCCCCCAATTTAATTTCAAGAGAAATCCGCAAAGCGTTCTGTACCCGCAAGTCCTGTTCAACTTGCAAATTCATGCGTACTCCTAATGAGTTTTTCGATTCAAGGTATGCAACAAGATTCGAAATACGTAATACTTTAAACTGCAAGTCAAAAGCAGTGATTTATTATCTCACGTGTCCCTGCCATTTGATTACTATTATAGATCTGTGTATAACTTAGCATGAAGTGATTATAATGCATCGTGTACAATGTAAACATGCAATGTTATTGAGTGTCCAATTGCGGACGTCATCAAAAGAGGGAGGTCACAAAGTACATGTAAACATGAAAATAAACAGGTACATTTACATTTGATCATGCGTTACACATTCAAAGCATTATATAATGTATACCAACATTACTATACGCTGATCTGTTAGATGTGTGAAATGTGTTACATCATATAATAATTTCAAGCACACTTAAGTAACATGTTTCATATTATGTGACCTGTTCCTTTAAGAGTTTACTATAGGAGTTTACCTTGACACATCATAACATTAAGATTAATGTGACACGCAAATCCTCATAACATAGAAAAGTACAATGTTCTGCCAATAATAAACGTAAGCGGTGACACGATGAAGTGAATCACATCGACACTAATGCCAAGCACATTTGGATTATGAGCTATAGAACGTAAACACTCCTATAAAGTTATAAGTCCCCGCTCCATTGACTCCATTGATGTAGAGATGAGCTATTTTTTCTAAGTGCTGTCCCAGCAACCTTGCCGATCCTTCTCCCCTCCAACTTGCCAACTTTAGTTGGCGGGACAAATTGTCGTAGAAATCTCCATTTTTGAGTGCCAATCAGCACCGATAAGCTGATCGTGGCTACTAGAATACAGCCGATTTCAAAAAGTGCCGAAAAGTGCCGTTAAGTTGGTTATCGGCAGCCGCATGCCGATAAATTTTTATCGGGAAGAAAAAATGCCGATTTTGACCACTTATCGGCGCTTACTGAATCTCAAAACCAATTTTGGTGGGAAAATGCCGATAAAAGCCTTATCGGCGCTTACTGCATGAGGCCCTAAGACCTCAAATCAAAAACAGAGTACCAACATGGGACTTGTCACTAGTATTGGATGTATTAACGGCATCTCCGTTTGAACCTATACAAGAGATAGGTTTAAGATGGTTATCATGGAAGATGGCATTTTTGATCGCAATCACCTCAGCAAGGAGAGTGGAAGAACTACAGGCACTATCAGCCAAGGAACCATTCCTAGTCATACATCAAGACAAGGCAGTTCTCAGACCAGTGCATCAATTCCTGCCAAAGGTCGTATCACAGTTCCATATGAATCAGGAAATCGTGATCTCGTCATTCTGTCCAGATCCAAAGAACAAGAAAGAAGAAAGACTACACAAACTAGATGTGGTGAGATGTCTAAAAGTGTACATGGAAAGGATGCGGGATGTCAGAAAGTCAGACAGACTATTCATCATACCAGAGGGACCAAAGAAAGGTCAAGCAGCATCAAAGACAACAATTTCTCAGTGGATACTGTCTTGTATTAAAAAAGCTTATGAAAGCAAAGGACAAGATAAACCTTTGAACATTAAAGCTCATTCTACAAGGGCCATGTCTACATCATGGGCATTTAAAGCCCAAGCTACACCAGGACAGATATGCAAAGCTGCAGTCTGGTCCTCATTCAATACATTTTTGAAATACTACAGACTAGACTTACAATCATCAGCTGATGCAAGCTTTGGACGTAGAGTTTTACAATCTGTAGTGAAATAAAGTGTAAAGTGTATTAATAAAGATCAAACTGATAAAGGCATTAACTGGTGGCTTTTATTTCTTATGTATCCCTCCCTAAATTTGTCACTGCTTGGTTATGTCCCAAAGGTACCCACTGCCAGGGTGATCAGGAAAGGAGAAAATTTAAAACAACTTACTGTAATTTTCTTTTCCTGGAACCACGGCAGTGGGCACATAGTTACCCTCCCTATGAATGTCTAATGCCTATCAGTTATATATTTTCAGCTATGGAAGAATCAAAAGACTAAAGTGCAGGTAGAGGGAAGGGCCTTATATGGCCTACCTGCAAAAGTCTATTTCCTGTCCTACCTAGAGTGAGAAGGGATTAACCCCAAATGTGCCCACTGCCATGGTTCCAGGAAAAGAAAATTACGGTAAGTTGTTTTAAATTTTCTCCTTTCGTGGTAGGTGCGCTATGGGTTCGGGGGGGCGCCCTGCTCCTTTCATTTGTCCTGGCCCCATGATTTCTGTTGGCGGCCCTGGCTGGGAGAGGCACTAAGGAGATGCTGTGGCAGAGGTCCCCGGCTTGGGGGAGGCGCTGAGGACATGCGAAGACGGTGACAGCGAGGTAATCTAAGGCGACTCGCCCTGCGGTTAGTAGTTATGGCAGCAGTGTGCTGGTGGCGATTTCATCGTGGTCATGTAGCCACCGCCAAAGGTCATATTCTGCTATCCATCATGCATACAGAGATTGGGACAGAATTTTCTTACTGTGCCATAAAGTGTCTTGTGGCTTAGCACCACTGAGGTCTATCTTTATTAAGCAGTACCATACGTACACCTTTTGTGGGGTAAAGTGGTCTTCCAGCTCCAGAAGGTGTCTTACGGCAGAAGACTGCCTAGTAAATATGGTACTGAATGTCTGATACAATGTATCCAAGGCATGTAACAGTAGTAAATATTATTTTCCTCACATCCAGGAACAACTGCACCTGTGAAAATGTAAGCGCATCTACATGTGTTTTATAGGCCCTTAAACAGGGCCACAAACAGAAATTAAATTGTTGGGCCCAGTCCAAATATAAAAAGCAGGGCCCCCTCCCAACGCACAAAGGGGGTAATGGACCTGAGGGAGTAATTAGTGGTAATGGGCCTGTGATGAGGGTGTAAAGGGGTAATGGGCCTAGGGCGTATAAGGAGTTAATGGGAAAGGGGGCATAAGGGGGTAATGTGCTTCTGGGGAGTATAAGGGGGTGATGGGCTTGGGTTGGATTTAAGGGCATAATGGAGGCCAGCTGGAGGTACACAAAAAGGGGTTCTACCACAGGAGGGCCTGCAGAAGGGAGGAACAGGTGGGTAGTGGGCAGAAATGGGGAGGATCCTTCAGGCCTGCAGGGGGTCGGGGAAGGGAGGAACAGCAAAGGGGAAGACTGGTCCCACAGAAGAAGGTCCCAGGTGGAGGTGAATGTCAAGTTGCCACTTGACTGACCGGGGCCAGGACAACAGACCCGGCTGTTCTCCATGTCGACGGACCTGCCCCTAAGGCTAGTGGTAGTAGCAAGCCTGATTCAATTATGGCACGTGGCTTAAAAAGTGATAAATGCAACTAGAACACACATAACTGCGAAATGCTCAAAGAAATAGACTGGTCATCGTCTAGGCGCAAACTTAATTTTTTCCTGTCTTGCCTTCAAATTCTTTCTGGGCAAGCTACCTGCCTATCTCTACAAGCTCCTTACCCCTAACACATGCAGCACTTATCATCTGAGATCTGACTCCAAAAGACTGTTCAAGGTCCCAAGGTTCACCAAAGTATCCGGCTGCTCCTCCTTCTCATACCGTGCACCTCACAACTGGAACAATCTACCGGAGACTCTCAAAGCCGCCACTGGTCTAAGTTCTTTCAAAAGTAAAGATGTCTCCCATTTTAATATGGTCTGTATACATATGCATAAAATATATATTATCTTTAACTGTGCATGCAATGTCTTGTATATACTGTAATGTATAACCCTATTCACTTAATGTAACCATGTATTTGTCATCATAACTCTGTGCCCAGGATATACTTGAAAACGAGAGGTAACTCTCAATGTATTACTTCCTGGTAAAACATTTTATAAATAAAATAAATAAATATCCTGCACCACAGACTTTGCATGTCTTCCGCATGCAATACTTCACAATGCTGTACAAGTAACCAAGCTCAAGCTCGCAAGTTTAAAGGACTACACCTCTGTTTCTGAGTGTATATGCTATATAATATGGCAGGTGAAACTTCTAATATATCCATGTTTGATGACTCATGTCACTACCCAGAATCTATGTCTGCAGATTAAACCTGATGACATGATAGTGGGATAAATTAAGCAGGTTTTGGGGACACAGAAGTAATTCACGTGCTCTAGTGCAGGCCTGCACAACTCGTAAAGTGAGAAGGGCCGAACTGCTCCAAGGGAAAAAAAATTGGGCCGCACGGGTAAAATCATCATCTCTCCTCCAGCACCTCTCATCTTCATCATCCTCATATATCTCCCCCAGCACCCCTCATCATCATCCTCATATCTCCCCCAGAACCCCTCACTATCAAGCCTTTACGATACTCCCCATCTATCTCTCATACCCACATCTCTCCCCCTCACCCACACACATAATACTCCACCTCACATCCCTCACCCCTCCTGCACCTCACATCCCTCTCCCCCTGAACCTCACATCCCTCTCCCCCCTGCACCTCACATACCTCACCCCCCCCTGCACCTCACATCCCTCTCCCCCCTGCACCTCACATCCCTCTCCCCCCTGCACACCACACACATCCCTCTCCCCCCTACACACCACACACATCCCTCTACCCCCTGCACACCACACACACCCACCCCTGCACCTCCCATCCCTCCCTCCCCCCTGCACCTCCCATCCCTCTCTCCCCCCTGCACCTCCCATCCCTCTCTCCCCCTGCACCTCCATCCCTCTCCCCCCTGCACCTCCCATCACTCTCCCCCCTGCACCTCCCATCACTCTCCCCCCTGCGCCTCCCATAACTCTCCCCCCCTGCACCTCACATCACTCTCCCCCCATGCACCTCACAAGGAAAACCGAGTCGGCCCCATGGGTAAAACAGCATTTATAATTCTAAATAACACATTTATTTATGATGTTTACTTGAAACAAAATTACATTTAAAATACTTTAATTCAAATTAACTTAACCAACTTAAACCAAGTCAGCATCCGCATCCCATGTCAGCAGCCCCCCCAAGTCAGCACCCCCCCCAAGTCAGCATCCCGTCAGCAGCCCCCCCCCTCAAGTCAGCATTCCATGTCAGCAGCCCCCCCAAGTCAGCATTCCATGTCAGCAGCCCCCCCAAGTCAGCATCCCATGTCAGCAGCCCCAACAAGTCAGCATCCTCCCCAAGTCAGCATCCCGTCAGCAGCCCCCCCCCCCCCCAAGTCAGCACCCCCTCAGTCAGCATCCCATGTCAGCAGCCCCCCCAAGTCAGCATTCCCCCCCAAGTCAGCAGCCTCCCCCCCAAGTCAGCACCCCCCCCCCAAGTCAGCATCCCATGTCAGCAGCCCCCCCCCAAGTCAGCAGCCCCCCCAAGTCAGCATCCCCCCCCCAAGTCAGCATCCCATTTAAGCTAGCCCCTCAAGCCCCCCCCCCCCACATAAATGAACTACTCCCCCCCCCATGCCTACCTGATGTTAGTGGCGTCGGCGGCAACAGAGTTGGCGGCAGCAACAGAGGAGGAGGAGGTGGTGGATGGCGGCGGCAACTAAAACTAATGGTGGCAGGGTGAAGTGCGGGGAAAGCGCGCTCTAGCAGCAGACCCGGAAGTTCCAGGTCGCGCTACACTACTGGAGTGCGTCCCCCTGCTGGAGCAGGCTGAGTGGGAAGGGGGTTAGGGGGATTAGGAGAGAGCGCACATTCACACAGATTGCTGGAGCGCGCTCCTTCTTTCCCTACCAGGGAAGGGGGCGAGGGAGGGTTGAAGGGGGTCCGTTGCAGGCCGCTCCGGCGGGCCTAATGTTGTGCAGGCCTTCTCTAGTGGGTTTCTTGTATGGTGGAGGGTTTTTGTTACTTCTTATTCAGAATAACCTAAAAAGAAAAAAAAACAATAATAATAATAATAATTTTAAGGTGGATACTTTAGACACCAGAATGTTGACATTAAATAGAGCAAACCTATACATTTTAAGATCTTTGCACATAATGTACTGTATAAGAAAGCCTCTTCCTTGGCCCTATTATCAGCACACGCAATAGTAGGACCAGGAATACAATATATTACCAGGCGACCACAATCTGTTTTGCCGTGGTATGCTCATGTCCCATTATTTCCATAATGTTTATCTAAATGATGCTTTTATTATACAATGCTATTTATCCAAGCTGTGCAGGATAATTTTTGTATTATAACCCTTCTTGCCAGGCTCTAAAGGATTTTACATTGAGTTGCACTATGTACATCGCAATGCTCAGTCTCTCATACCTGATTCAGGTGGCTGGGTCGGTGCAGGCTGGGTGAGGATATGCAGACAGAATAAGGATGGGCGCCAGGAACTTTTATAGTACAAAAAGAGTCTTATTCACATCCGTTTATAAGGCTCACCAGACAAGGACATACTTCATATTAGACATATTAACTGGTTGCAAATCAGAAAATTACTGTGTGCTTCTTCCCCTGGTAGCTCTCACTCGTACGACAGGATGTACACTTGCTTGTTTCCCATAGTCATAGTTAGATTGGCAATGTCCTACATAGCATCAATCTCAAGTGAGCCCAAGCTGGGAAAACACTTCATTGTGGGATCAGTATCCCCTTACCATGTACTGCATTCTGTAGTTCATCCATGCATATTGGATCGGGAGTTTGCTAAGGACCTTCTAGTGTGGGCGATCCGATTATGCTCTGGAGTTACTACTCTGATAAGTCCTATTAAGCACACGCTCACTCATTTTCCCACATGAGAACAATCTTGGTCCATTACTATAGGCGCTAACTATATACAACATGTTCCGTAACTGAAAACAATAAACAGGGAGGACACTCTTAAAATACAGAACTATTCACTTAAACATATTTAAAGGACTCCCTGTGAGGCCCTCTGCAGAACTCAAATGAACCTGCTTCTAGAACATTGGGTTTTAGTTATATATACACCCTTCTATCTCCCTATGGTGACATCACTGGTCACAAGACATCCTACAGTACATCAATACCAGCGTGATCACACCCAGTTAACCCATTAAGGCCGTTTACCACTTACATTACTTAGTAGTCCCCAAAGGGGGGCTACTGTATTATATATACAAAAATTAATTGATTGTTTTTTTAACTTTTTATAATCTTATCATTGTCAAAGGAGCAAGTAAAGTCATAAATGGATGGGAAACCAAGCCATTTCCAGTGGGCTTGCAGTTTAGACAACACAGATATATGGGGCACAAAACAGCTTGGCAGGGTGTATTTGAATACATGTAGTAGGTATATATCTATATGTTTATATAAGCATCTAATTGTATGTAGTGAGTGCTGCTAGTATGTATGTGTGTTTATGTAGATGCATACACCCTTATATATGGAGCAATGTGTTGCAGTTTTCTGGAAGCAAAGCAGTGAACCAGTTGATCTTTATGCCAAATCGCTATATACTGCACACGCATCAAACGCCGGTAGGGGTTATCGCACCCATTTCGGCATTAACATTTATTGACTTGAATAGGAGTTAACGCCGGAACAGGTGCGATATCCCACACCAACATTTGATGCCTCTATGTGTTTGTGAATGTGACACCCTGTAATTACTATGTTACCAGCATAAAGAAGCATCACAATGGTATGTTTAAAAAAAAAACACATCATTAATGTGCAATGTCGTGCATTACATTTTATTGTTACAGTATTTGTTTATTGACATAACATTTATAAATTACATTTTATGTACTTTGACATTACTGTACAATTGATCAAGAGATCAAAAAAACAATTAAACAGTCAGCTAACCAATTAGTGTTATATTTTTTGGACAGTTCTCTTTGTGTGATCCATTTGATAAAACCTCTTCCCAGTAAAGGTTTGTTACATTAAGGAACTGGGTGGGTTTCAGGAAATAGGTTGAGTTCAGTAATGTATTGGTGGGATGTGGGTTTCACTTTAGGTAATGCAAAGATTCTGGATTCAGCCAACAACCTGCACACTCTGAGTCAGTAAACAGTTTTACGGATGTAATGAAAAAGGGAAATATACAAAAAGTATATAGTTTTAAACAGCACTCATGGGCGTGTGTGAATAAATGTGAATATGGTGCAGAGGGAACCTGGAGGGACCCTATTCCCTCCTTCAAATAAATATAACACAAAAAAAGTTCCCAGCACTCAATCCAATAAATGAAGAAAAGTAAGTAAAGTGTAAAAAAACGATTTTACTAGAATGCACACACTTATACAGGGCGTGAAAGTACTAGACATACAGTAGAATATATTGTCAATGTTAATCGCACAAATGATCTATACACTATAAGGCTTGTTATATAGTAGGCGCTGGTGCAGGCGCGTGCCCGGCGTTGCGTATGCACGTGGCACGCGTATTTAGTTTTTATGTTGTAAGCTGTGGCGTGCGTGGCTACGGGGCGTGGCTATAGACATCACAGCGATAGCCGCGCTGTGATTGTCTTGGCAGCGTCACGTGGCGCGGCAGCAGTGCGAAAATATACATTTTCATGCATTTGCTGTGATCTTCCGCACCACCGCTCACGGCCATCCGCACGCGCGTCTCGACTGTAACAACGTCAGCCTCCCACAGCCAATTGTAATTGACGTGCGCGCACAGTAGCGCACGGCAGAGCATGCGCGCACACTATATTACACGCTAACCCAGCAATATGCAGAGTAGGATAAAACATATGATGAAGGAGAACATGGGGTAAGGGAAGGGGAGGGAGGAAGAGAAGACAAGGGTAAAAGGAGAAAATAGGCAAATAAGGGGGGCAAATTTAAGGGGTGGAGAGCCCCTTCTTCTGACCCGTTCCCCAAAATCACTATGATCCAAGTTACTTCCCTTACACCCTATTGGGTAAGGTCTCCCTGACACAATGGACAAGTATATAGCTAAAGAGACCAAGCCACCTTATTCTGACCACAGTAACATTAATAGCCTTTAGGGGGCACTCTCCTTGACTAATACAAGTTAGAATACAGTCTCACACAGAGGGCTGAGAGAAGGCTGTCTGTCACGAGCCCTGAGACACAGCAAATTTACCTTTGAAGGGACTGTGTTAATTGCGTAACCATACATGTTAAGGTAGTCTACCCATTGAACTTCTACTACACTTTTCATGTTTGACTGAGAACCAGCTCAGCTGGCCAGTGATGATAATTAATGAAGTTATTTTGTTTAGTTAGCCCCCTGAGTGGAGGTTTTTTTTGTGTTACTTTGCCTTAAAGGAACAGTGTACCCACCAGTATTGTTTATATTAAGTCTGTGGGCAAAATAAAGCACAGTGAATGATATTCCTTCTGGAAATTGTGTCTGTTTCGCACTGATCACTGGTCATCCTGCCACATTTTATAACTACAAAATTCTTCAATCACAAGCTTGGTTTTGAGAAATGATAAGAGGAGGGCATGCATTGCTCATGCGAGTAACCTCACGCAAACAAGGGGATGCTACAGGAGGTGAAACCATTACAAGTTTGTGTTTACCATGCTTACAGAATAATAATAATACAATATTTTGGGCTGTGTCACGAATGGCACACTTGTGTGCACGTGACTTGTGTATGTGAAAGGGGTTAAATCCTCCAGCTGACTCAACTCCCTGTAGGGCAAAAAATTTTTAGCACTATCTCCACCAAACTGTCACAGTACACCTCAATTATGCTGAAACTTTCAAGACAAATGTAAAGTCTCCAGTACCGGTGCCAGGGGTGAGAAAAAGAGGTGACGGCCTCAGGCAGCATTTTACTAGGGCGGAATTTTCTCTGCTTCCTTTCGTCCAAGGGATGAAAGCAGGCGCAACAAATGCTGCCCTAGGGCCGGCTTGATGGCAGTGCCATTGGTGCCTCTGTAACATCACATGATACTGCATATCAGGAGGAGATGCCGGCTGGACAAGGTTAACCATTTGGTGGCTGTATTTGTTCACAGAATGTAAGATATTTGTCTCTAGTGTCACAAGTTGCTTGGACTTCATTGTTTTTGTAAAGGCAACAATCGGCTGGTTTCATTTCTAAATTAAATGTCACTGACATTGGTTCGATTTGGTGCAGTAAAAGCTGACTTGCTCAGTCATTAATATGCACATGTTACACAGATTCACACATGTTGGCTCGAATGAGCAAATTCTCACATCCCTGCCCCCTATCTGTTTGTAATTATAGCTTCAGTGGATTTTCTAGTTATCTTTGCAAACAGCATACAGGCACACCCCGGTTTAAGGACACTCACTTTAAGTACACTCGCGAGTAAGTACATATCGCTCAATAGGAAAACGGCAGCTCACGCATGCGCCTGTCAGCACGTCCTGAACAGCAATACTGGTCCCTACCTGTGCCGAAGCAGTGCGCAAGCGGGGAGACTATAGAGCCTGTTACACATGCGTTATTTACATCAGTTATGCACGTATATGACGATTGCCGTACAGTACATGCATCGATAAGTGGAAAATAGGTAGTGCTTCACTTTAAGTACATTTTCGCTTTACATGCTGCTCCGGTGCCATCGTGTACGTTAGTGCGGGGTATGCCTGTATACTTCAGTACTGGTTTTAACTTTCATATGACAAATGGAAGGGAAAGGGAAGCTTATCATAGAACAGACATATGATTGAGCCGATTATTTTAAAATCTCTTGGAAGAAGGAAAATCCTTTAGAATTGGTGCCTGAAAAATAGCATCTTAACTCTGACATCTTGAACCTTTCCTTTTCCTCAGCGCTGTCCATTAGAGCATTTCTGCATTAGTTAAGCGTTAATTCATTTACACACTATTTTAGAAACCTATATTTGAACTTTCGATAAGGTGGAGCCACCTGCCCCAAACCTTTGATTGGATCGAGCATAATCTCTGTCACAGTCAGGGGTGCAATCAGAAAGACACAAAAAACACAGCGCACGACGCTCATAGTGCATTAAAAATTATATTGACATAAAGAATATTAAAGGTGAGTATTAAGCGTACATCAAAGTATTGATAAACAGGCAATTTTGGGATAATGTTACCCAACACCACGTGGAAGCTGGATCAGATGTCCTCACATAAGGATGGAGGCTGGTTCCTTTCACACCGGTTCCTGGTCAGGTAAGTGGGAAGTCTTTGTTAGTCCTTGCTCCCAAGAGTATTGTATTGTATTGTATTGTATGTCTTTATTTATATAGCGCCATTAGTGTACATAGCGCTTCACAGTAGTAATACATGTGGTAATCAAATAAATAACAGATAATATAAATAACAGATCATGGGAATAAGTGCTTTAGACATAAAAGTAACATTTCGGAAGAGGAGTCCCTGCCCCGAGGAGCTTACAGTCTAATTGGTAGGTAGGGAGAACGTACAGAGACAGTAGGAGGGAGTTCTGGTAAGTGCGTCTGCAGGGGGCCAAGCATTATGTATCGTGTTTAGAATATCCACAGTGCTATTCATATGCTTCTTTAAGCAAGTGTGTCTTAAGGTGGGTCTTAAAGGTGGATAGAGAGGGTGCTAGTCGGGTACTGAGGGGAAGGGCATTCCAGAGGTGTGGGGCAGTCAGTGAAAAAGGTTTAAGGCGGGAGAGGGTTTTAGATACAAAGGGGGTAGAAAGAAGACATCCTTGAGAAGAACGCAAGAGTCTGGATGGTGCATACCGAGAAATTAGGGATGAGATGTAAGGAGGGGCAGAAGAATGTAAAGCTTTAAAAGTGAGGAGAAGAATGGAGTGTGAGATGCGGGATTTGATCGGAAGCCAGGAGAGGGATTTCATGAGGGGAGATGCTGAGACAGATCTAGGAAAGAGTAGAGTGATTCTGGCAGCAGCATTTAGGATAGATTGTAGGGGAGACAGGTGAGAGGCAGGAAGGCCGGACAGCAGGAGGTTACAGTAATCAAGACGGGAGAGAATGAGGGCCTGAGTCAGAGTTTTAGCAGTCGAACAACAGAGGAAAGGGCGTATCTTAGTTATATTGCGGAGGAAAAAGCGACAAGTTTTAGAAATGTTTTGAATGTGAGGGGCGAATGTGAGAGAGGAGTCGAATGTGACCCCTAGGCAGCGTGCTCGGGCTACTGGGTGAATGATGGTAGTTCCAACAGTGATGTGGAAGGAGGTAGTAGGGCCAGGTTTGGGAGGAAGTATGAGGAGCTCTGTTTTAGCCATGTTGAGCTTAAGGCGTCGGAGGGCCATCCAGGATGATATAGCAGAGAGACATTCAGAAACTTTGGTTTGTACAGCAGGTGTAAGGTCAGGTGTTGAAAAGTATATTTGTGTGTCGTCGGCATAGAGGTGATAATTAAACCCAAAATATGTTATTAGGTCACCTAGAGAGAGTGTGTACAGAGAAAAGAGAAGAGGTCCCAGGACAGAGCCCTGGGGTACCCCCACAGAGAGATCAATAGAGGAGGAGGAGGTGTTAGCAGAAGAGACACTAAAAGTACGATGGGAGAGGTAGGATGAGATCCAGGATAGAGCTTTGTTCCGAATACCTAGAGTATGGAGAATGTAGAGGAGAAGAGGGTGGTCCACGATGTCAAATGCTGCAGAGAGGTCGAGTAATATGAGCAGAGTGTAATGACCTCTGTCTTTGGCAGCATGGAGGTCATCAGTTATTTTAGTGAGGGCTATTTCGGTGGAGTGAGCAGTGCGGAAGCCAGATTGTAGAGGGTCTAGGAGAGAATAGGTGTTGAGAAAATGGAGCAAGCGAGAGAATACAAGACGTTCAAGGAGTTTAGAGGCAAAAGGCAGGAGGGAGACAGGTCGATAGTTAGAAAGACAGGTAGGGTCAAGCTTGCTGTTTTTGAGTAATGGTATGACTGTTGCATGTTTGAAGGAGGATGGAAAGGTTCCAGAGCACAGGGAGGAGTTAAAAATGTGTGTAAGCGTAGGGATTATAGTAGGAGCTAGAGGTTTTAGGAGATGGGAGAGAATGGGGTCAAGAGGGCAAGTGGTAGAGGGAGAAGAGGAGATCAACAGCGACACATCCTCCTCTGAGACAGTGGAAAAAGACTCAAGGAAGGCAGGAGGAGAGTTAGGAAGAGGTGTAGGATATGGGGAAGAAACAGAGGGGATGTTCTGCCGTATGGATTCCACCTTTTCCTTAAAATAGTCAGCAAAGTCCTGAGCGGAGATGGAGGAAGGAGAGGCAGCTGAGGGTGGTTTGAGTAGAGCATCAAAGACAGAGAACAGTCGGCATGGGTTAGACTTGTGCATGTTGATTAGTGCAGAAAAGTAGGCTTGTTTAGCTTGCGAGAGGGCAGAGTTGAAACAGGATAGCATAAATTTGTAGTGAAGGAAGTCTGCGAGAGTGTGAGACTTCCTCCAGAGGCGTTCAGAGGAACGAGTGGAGGAACGCAGCATGCGCGTGTGGGAATTTAGCCAGGGTCTGGGGTTAGAAGGGCGAGGGCAGCAGAGAGAAAGCGGGGCATGTAGATCAAGAGACGAGGACAAGACAGAGTTGTACTTTCTGACCAGGTTGTCAGGGTCGGTAGCAGAGCTGAGAGAGGAGAGGGAGGAGTGTAAAGTGGACTCAAAGTCAGGTAAGTGAATAGAGCGCAGGTTTCTGCAGAACCGGGGGGTAGATGGAGGTGGAGAAGGGGAGAAGCGAGATAAAGAGAATGAGATGAGATGATGGTCAGAGAGAGGAAAAGGGGAAATGGAGAAATCGGAGAGAGAGAAGTTTTTAGTGAAAACCAGGTCTAAGTAGTGGCCATCCTTGTGGGTGCTGGCTGCAGTCCACTGTTGAAGGCCAAAAGAAGAGGTAAGAGAAAGAAAGCGGGAAGCCCAAGAGAGAGAGGGGTCATCAATGTGGCAATTGAAGTCCCCAAGGAGAAGAACAGGGGAGTCTGAGGAGAGAAAGAAAGAGAGCCAGGATTCAAAGTGAGAGAGAAAGGCAGAAGGGGGATGAGTAGAGGTAGGTGGGCGATAGATGACCGCCACATGAACAGGGAGAGGAGAGAAGATCTGGACAGTGTGAGCCTCAAAGGAGGGAAAAGCAAGAGAGGGGGGAATAGGAAGGTTTCGGTAATGGCAGACAGAGGAGAGCAGGAGCCCCACGCCTCCACCCCTGCCATCAGGGCGTGGAGTGTGGGAGAAGGAAAGGCCACCATAGGAGAGGGCAGCTTCCAGAGCAGAGTCAGACTGAGTGAGCCAGGTCTCATCAGCAGCCCCCCCCAAGTCAGCACCCCCCCCCCCCCCCCAAGTCAGCATCCCATGTCAGCAGCCCCCCCCCAAGTCAGCATCCCCCCAAGTCAGAATCCCATCAGCATCCCCCCCGAAGTCAGCATCCCATTTCAGCAGCCCCCCCATGAATGAACTACTCCCCCCCCCCCATGCCTAACTGATGTTAGCGGCGTTGGCGGCAACAGAGTTGGCGGCGGCAACAGAGGAGGAGGAGGTGGTGGTGGTGGATGGCGGCGGCAACTAAAACTAATGGTAGCAGGGTGAAGCGCGGGGGAAGCGCACTCTAGTAGCAGACCCGGAAGTTCCGGGTCGCGCTACACTACTGGTGCGCGTCCCCCTGCTGGAGCAGGCTGAGTGGGAAGGGGGTTAGGGGGATTAGGAGAGAGCGCGCATTCACACAGATTGCTGGAGCGCGCTCCTTCTTTCCCTATCAGGGAAGGGGGGGAGAGGGAGTTGAAGGGGGTCCGTTGCAGGCCGCTCCGGCAGGCGGCATGCGGCCCGCGGGCCATATGTTGTGTAGGCCTTCTCTAGTGGGTTTCTTGTATGGTGGAGGGTTTTTGAAACTTCTTATTCACAATAACCTAAAAAGAAAAAAACCCAATAATAATACTAATAATTTTAAGGTGGATACTTTAGACACCAGAATGTTGACATTACATAGAGCAAACCTATACATTTTAAGATCTTTGCATATAATGTATAAGAAAGCCTCTTCCTTGGCCCTATTATCAGCACACGCAATAGTAGGACCAGGAATACAATATATTACGAGGCGACCACAATCTGTTTTGCCGTGGTATGCTCATGACCCATTATTTCCATAACGTTTATCTAAATGATGCTTTTATTATACAATGCTATTTATCCAAGCTGTGCAGGATAATTTTTGTATTATAACCCTTCTTGAAAGACTCTAAAGGATTTTACATAGAGTTGCACTATGTACATCGCAATGCTCAGTCTCTCATACCTGATTCAGGTGGCTGGGTCGGTGCAGGCTGGGTGAGGATATGCAGACAGAATAAGGATGTGCGCCAGGAACTTTTATAGTACAAAAAGAGTTTTATTCACATCCGTTTATAAGGCTCACCAGACAAGGACATACTTCATATTAGACATATTAACTGGTTGCAAATCAGAAAATTACTGTGTGCTTCTTCCCCTGGTAGCTCTCACTCGTACGACAGGATGTACACTTGCTTGTTTCCCATAGTCATAGTTAGATTGGCAATGTCCTACATAGCATCAATCTCAAGTGAGCCCAAGCTGGGAAAACACTTCATTGTGGGATCAGTATCCCCTTACCATGTACTGCATTCTGTAGTTCATCCATGCATATTGGATCGGGAGTTTGCTAAGGACCTTCCAGTGTGGGTGATCCGATTATGCTCTGGAGTTACAACTCTGATAAGTCCTATTAAGCACACGCTCACTCATTTTCCCGCATGAGAACAATCTTGGTCCATTACTATAGGCGCTAACTATATACAACACGTACCGTAACTGAAAACAATAAACAGGGACAGGACACTCTTAAAATACAGAACTATTCACTTAAACATATTTAAAGGACTCCCTGTGAGGCCCTCTGCAGAACTCAGATGAATCTGCTTCTAGAACATTGGGTTTTAGTTATATATACACCCTTCTATCTCCCTATGGTGACATCACTGGTTACAAGACATCCTACAGTACATCAATACCAGCGTGATCACACCCAGTTAACCCATTAAGGCCGTTTACCACTTACATTACTTAGTAGTCCCCAAATGGGGGCTACAGTATTATATATACAAAAATTAATTGATTGTTTTTTTTAACTTTTTATAATCTCATCATTGTCAAAGGAGCAAGTAAAGTCATAAATGGATGGGAAACCAAGCCATTTCCAGTGGGCTTGCAGTTTAGACAACACAGATATATGGGGCACAAAACAGCTTGGCAGGGTGTATTTGAATATATGTAGTAGGTATATATCTGTATGTTTATATAAGCATCTAATTGTATGTAGTGAGTGCTGCTAGTATGTATGTGTGTTTATGTAGATGCATACACCCTTATATATGGAGCAATGTGTTGCAGTTTTCTGGAAGCAAAGCAGTGAACCAGTTGATCTTTATGCCAAATCGCTATATACTGCACACGCATCAAACGCCGGTAGGGGTTATCGCACCCATTTCGGCATTAACATTTATTGACTTGAATAGGAGTTAACGCCGGAACAGGTGCGATATCCCACACCAACATTTGATGCCTCTATGTGTTTGTGAATGTGACACCCTGTAATTACTATGTTACCAGCATAAAGAAGCATCACAATGGTATGTTTAAAAAAAAAAAACACATCATTAATGTGCAATGTCGTGCATTACATTTTATTGTTACAGTATTTGTTTATTGACATAACATTTATAAATTACATTTTATGTACTTTGACATTACTGTACAATTGATCAAGAGATCAAAAAAACAATTAAACAGTCAGCTAACCAATTAGTGTTATATTTTTTGGACAGTTCTCTTTGTGTGATCCATTTGATAAAACCTCTTCCCAGTAAAGGTTTGTTACATTAAGGAACTGGGTGGGTTTCAGGAAATAGGTTGAGTTCAGTAATGTATTGGTGGGATGTGGGTTTCACTTTAGGTAATGCAAAGATTCTGGATTCAGCCAACAACCTGCACACTCTGAGTCAGTAAACAGTTTTACGGATGTAATGAAAAAGGGAAATATACAAAAAGTATATAGTTTTAAACAGCACTCATGGGCGTGTGTGAATAAATGTGAATATGGTGCAGAGGGAACCTGGAGGGAACCTATTCCCTCCTTCAAATAAATATAACACAAAAAAAGTTCCCAGCACTCAATCCAATAAATGAAGAAAAGTAAGTAAAGTGTAAAAAAACGATTTTACTAGAATGCACACACTTATACAGGGCGTGAAAGTACTAGACATACAGTAGAATATATTGTCAATGTTAATCGCACAAATGATCTATACACTATAAGGCTTGTTATATAGTAGGCGCTGGTGCAGGCGCGTGCCCGGCGTTGCGTATGCACGTGGCACGCGTGTTTACTTTTTATGTTGTAAGCTGTGGCGTGCGTGGCTACGGGGCGTGGCTATAGACATCACAGCTATAGCCGCGCTGTGATTGTCTTGGCAGCGTCACGTGGCGCGGCAGCAGTGCGAAAATATACATTTTCATGCATTTGCTGTGATCTTCCCCGCCACCGCTCACGGCCGTCCGCACGCGCGTCTCGACTGTAACAACGTCAGCCTCCCACAGCCAATTGTAATTGACGTGCGCGCACAGTAGCGCACGGCAGAGCATGCGCGCACACTATATTACACGCATAACCCAGCAATATGCAGTGTAGGATAAAACATATGATGAAGGAGAACATGGGGTAAGGGAAGGGGAGGGAGGAAGAGAAGACAAGGGTAAAAGGAGAAAATAGGGAAATAAGGGAAATAAGGGGGGCAACTTTAAGGGGTGGAGAGCCCCTTCTTCTGACCCGTTCCCCAAGATCACTATGATCCAAGTTACTTCCCTTACACCCTATTGGGTAAGGTCTCCCTGACACAATGGACAAGTATATAGCTAAAGAGACCAAGCCACCTGATTCTGACCACAGTAACATTAATAGCCTTAAGGGGGCACTCTCCTTGACTAATACAAGTTAGAATACAGTCTCACACAGAGGGCTGAGAGAAGGCTGTCTGTCATGAGCCCTGAGACACAGCAAATTTACCTTTGAAGGGACTGTGTTAATTGCGTAACTATACATGTTAGGGTAAAGTCTACCCATTGAACTTCTACTACACTTTTCATGTTTGACTGAGAACCAGCTCAGCTGGCCAGTGATGATAATTAATGAAGTTATTTTGTTTAGTTAGCCTCCTGAGTGGAGGTTTTTTTTGTGTTACTTTGCCTTAAAGGAACAGTGTTCCCCCCAGTATTGTTTATATTAAGTCTGTGGGCAAAATAAAGCACAGTGAATGATATTCCTTCTGGAAATTGTGTCTGTTTCGCACTGATCACTGGTCATCCTGCCACATTTTATAACTACAAAATTCTTCAATCACAAGCTTGGTTTTGAGAAATGATAAGAGGAGGGCATGCATTGCTCATGCGAGTAACCTCACGCAAACAAGGGGATGCTACAGGAGGTGAAACCATTACACGTTTGTGTTTACCATGCTTACAGAATAATAATAATACAATATTTTGGGCTGTGTCACGAATGGCACACTTGTGTGCACGTGACTTGTGTATGTGAAAGGGGTTAAATCCTCCAGCTGACTCAACTGTCACAGTACACCTCAATTATGCTGAAACTTTCAAGACAAATGTAAAGTCTCCAGTACCGGTGCCAGGGGTGAGAAAAAGAGGTGACGGCCTCAGGCAGCATTTTACTAGGGCGGAATTTTCTCTGCTTCCTTTCGTCCAAGGGATGAAAGCAGGCGCAACAAATGCTGCCCTAGGGCTGGCTTGATGGCAGTGCCATTGGTGCCTCTGTAACATCACATAATACTGCATATAAGGAGGAGATGCCGGCTGGACAAGGTTAACCATTTGGTGGCTGTATTTGTTCACAGAATGTAAGATATTTGTCTCTAGTGTCACAAGTTGCTTGGACTTCCTTGTTTTTGTAAAGGCAACAATCGGCTGGTTTCATTTCTAAATTAAATGTCACTGACATTGGTTCGATTTGGTGCAGTAAAAGCTGACTTGCTCAGTCATTAATATGCACATGTTACACAGATTCACACATGTTGGCTCGAATGAGCAAATCCTCACATCCCTGTCCCCTATCAGTTTGTATATATAGCTTCAGTGGATTGTCTAGTTATCTTTGCAAACAGCATACAGGCATACCCCGGTTTAAGTACACTCGCTTTAAGTACACTCGCGAGTAAGTACATATCGCTCAATAGGAAAACGGCAGCTCACGCATGCGCCTGTCAGCACGCCCTGAACAGCAATACTGGTCCCTACCTGTGCCGAAGCAGTGCGCAAGCGGGGAGACTATAGAGCCTGTTACACATGCGTTATGTACATCAGTTATGCACGTATAGGATGATTGCAGAACAGTACATGCATCGATAAGTGGAAAATAGGTAGTGCTTCACTTTAAGTACACTTTCGCTTTACATACATGCTCCGGTCCCATTGTGTACGTTAGTGCGGGGTATGCCTGTATACTTCATTACTGGTTTTAACTTTCATATGACGAATGGAAGGGAAAGGGGAGCTTATCATAGAACAGACATGTGATTGAGCCGATTATTTAAAAATCTCTTGGAAGAAGGAAAATCCTTTAGAATTGGTGCCTGAAAAATAGCATCTTAACTCTGACATGTTGAACCTTTCCTTTTCCTCAGCGCTGTCCATTAGAGTATTTCTGCATTAGTTAAGCGTTAATTCATTTACACACTATTTTAGAAACCTATATTTGAACTTCCGATAAGGTGGAGCCACCTGCCCCAAACCTTTGATTGGATCGATCATAATCTCTGTCACAGTCAGGGGTGCAATCAGAAAATCTGATTGAGGGGTGCAATCGCTGCGTCACGTGGTAACGCGTTGCCATGACAATGCGCCGTCAGTTGACACAAGGAGATCCCGGCAACGCGTCACAGCGTCACATGATGACGCATTGTCTTGGCAACACCTAGCCACACGACGTCGCTGGGTGATGACGACGCAGCATCACCTGACGTAGCGATGCGGATGAAGAAGGGCTGCTCTCTTACATAGGCCCCGCTCTCTCCCATGAAAATCGGTTTCATTGCTGTGGGGAAGAGTGTGGAGCCTCTGTTAGTGCGATAGCAATTCTTACGGGGGGCAAACGTGCACCTCCCTGGTTGCGTTACTGCTCACAGTTCAAGATCTCTTCTTTAACTGCAAATTGAGAACTGCAATCCTAATTGTTAAAACCGCAGGGAATTTCAGAGAATACACAATACATACTGTTTATGTGAAGGGATAATTATGGGCTAACAAAGTAATACATGCAGCAGTTAATCTGGAATTGCAGTTTTATTGCTAAGGTCAGAGTTATAATTAACTCTTTAGACAATCACAACAGAGGCCGTTTTACCAGTTCTTGCCACCACAAAATATTCCTCCAATATAAAAAACAAATGAATAATTTCACTGTATGATATCGGGAAAAGATCGAAAACAAAGCTCATTTTTAAAGAAAACGAAATATATATTATGGACCGTTAAGTGCAATTGCACCTTTATTGAACGTGTTGTGTGTGTCTGTGTCAGTGTGTGTGTGTTTTTGTCTATTAACGCATGAGGAAGTTACATAATCCTATTATAGAAACTAGAACAGAATTAACTCTCTTCTCTCTTGATTCTGTGAAACTAGTGTAGCCTAGTGCCCCTGGCTATGTGTTTCCCGGCCCTGGCATGTAAGTCCTGGTATGTGCAGGCAGTGTCAGGGTTAAATCCCTCCACATGGCCAGGATGTGAGACCGTTGGCACACTAGGAAGATTGTTCCCATAGCCAGGTGGAGGCTGGATGGCAGTTGGGGGCGTCATGCCTCGTGGGGGGGGGGGAGTGTTAAGGGGTCACACGTAGTATGGTCGATACCGGGACCTCCTCTAACACCTGCCCAGTTTGAGGCAGGGTCACTAACCCCTCCCTAGGAATATAAGAGGCTCCTAACCTAAATTTAGAGGAGAGCGATTCCAGGCTGTAGCCTGCTCCCCAGTAAGCCCTTGGGGGAACCTAGTCAGGGAATGACAGTGATGCATGATAATTTGCAACGGCGCTTTCCGGCTCCCCGGAGCTGAAATCCATCTTCCGCTCGGTGACTTGGACGCTGACCAGCAGGCCTGGCGGCCCTTGGCAGAGACTTCCATGAGGTGACTGTGAGTCTGGGACTTTCCTCTTCCAAAGGTGTTGGGGTTCAGGACACTGTGTTTGCTCCGGTTGGAGAAGTGCCTGTTTCCAGGCTGGAGCAGGACATTATAGTGCCAGCTCCATCCCACGCTACACCCACGGCGGATGCCCCGTGCCCCTGGAAAAGCCCTTAGCATTACAAGGGAGGCGCAACCAGAGGTGGAAGTGCGATATTGAACTGGTGGGTTCCTATGTTTTAGGGGTACATACCCCACCTGAGCCGAACTAGGTTCGTGTTTGTAAGGGTCAACCAGGTAGAGCAATGGTGTGAGGAGGGCAAATATACCCCAGAACAAGCAGCAGAGATTCTGCACAGCTGTGTGGCCCCCCAGTTCTTCCCCGCAGGTGTCCCCTGTGGGTTCTCAGGTGGTACCCATGCGGATCCGGGGGTCCTCGGGTGGTACCGTGGGCGTCCGGGGGTCCTCAGGTGGTCTCCATGGGTCCGCGCTGCCCTGCGGTACCAATCCTGTTTGTAAAAAAATTAAAAATGACCTACATTTGCAGGTGGGTAGCGGGAGGGGTTAACCCCTTCATTCCCTTAGCGGTATTAACCGCTAAGGGAATGAAGGGGTTAAGTCCACCCGCAACCCCCCGCAAGGCCTGAACACCCACCAAGGGCCAAAATACCACCTTCTCCCACCCCTGTTACCACAATAAGCCTGGCACGGGTGTTTAACGCGGTTAGCTGCTAAGGTAATGAAGCTGCTTGAATGTAATTGTTAATAATAATGTGTGGAAGCAGGGGGTCTCCTGAGCTGAACCGCATTGATTTTAGCCTCGGGGACCCCCTGCTTCCCAAGTTACAGGACAAGATATTTTTTATCACCCGTTTACATCACACGGACCCTTTAAAAATGACACTGGCATCCGATACCCCATACCGGCGCCTATAACTCAGGAAGCAGGGGGTCCCCAAGGCTGAAATCAAAGCGGTTCAGCTCAGGAGACCCCCTGCTCCCTCACACTATTATTATCAATTACATTAAAGCAGCTTCATTACAATAGCGGATAGCCGCTATTGTAATGAATTTTAACATTGTTTACATTTAAATTTTATTCCTAGTGTAGATGTGTAGGGGGTCTCCAGAGCAGAAACGCATTGGTTTCAGGTCGGGAAACCCCTGCTTCCCGAGATACAGGCCCCGTTATGGGGTGCCAGTATCCCTCTGCTTTGTTTACATCCCGCGGTCACGTGATCGGGACATCTCCATGCATATGAGATACCGGCACCCCATAATGGGCCTGTATCTCGGGAAACATGGGGTCCCCGGACTTGAAACCAATGCGGTTCTGCTCCGGAGACCCCCTGCTCATCTACAATAGGAATAAAATTTAAAGGTGAAAATAATTTTTTTTCCGGTGAGATTTTCATAGAGAGAGGCGGATCTCTCGGCAGCAGGTACAAGTCGCCAGGTGAGCCCTTATCGGAGGGCAGGTCCGAATGCCGACGGCAACTCGCCATGTTTGGAAATGTTGCTCACTGGTATTCGGGCCTTTCTGCATACCGTGAGAGCAACTCGGCAAAAACATGGCGAGTTCAAAACCCTGCCGATTTTTTTCCCCCCGGCGCTTACTGCATGAGGCCCCTAATCTCACTTATCATTTTTTTCTTTTCCTCCCATTTTTCTCACCTTTCCCATGTGCCAAAGGACCTCTATATTTTCAAGACCAAACATATATTTGTGCTAAGCACTTGTTTCACTAACATAAAGAATTTTAACAAGCAAAAAAAAGACAAACTTCCCAAGAAAAAAAAATGATGTATTCTGTAATTTAGTAATTGAATTTAGCAATTGATTAGTTCAGCGGTGGCCAACTCCAGTCCTCAAGGGCCACAAATAGGGTGGATTTTAAGTACATTCCTGCTTAAGTACATGTTGCTCTATCAGTGGTTCATGTACTGAGCAACATCCTTAAAACCTGACCTGTTGGTGGCCCCTGAGGACTGGAGTTGGTCACTTCAGTTTTTGTTCATATTCATAATTGATATGTGATTTTGTTTTTTAGAATGATCTACTTGATTTAAATACATCCCTGGGAGGGTGTGTGTGTGATATAAGGGATCTAATTGCCTGGGAGGGGGATGTAATGGAGTAATGGGCCCTGGGGGAGGGCTGTAGTAGGCCTGGGGGTGGCTGGAGGCAAGAGGGTAGTGGGCCTGGGAGGGGAGTGTAAGGGTATATAACGGGGGATGTTAGGGGATATAAGGAGGTAATCAGCCTGGGGGTATAAGGGGTAATGGGCGTGGGGGGATATAGAGGGGGTAATGGGCCTGGGGGGGATGTAAGGGGGCTAATGGGCTTGGGGCAGGGTTGCCACCACTCCAGGTTTGGCACAGAGACTACGGGTTTTAACTACGTATCTCCTGGCTCCGGGTTTACCTAGTAAATGTCCGGGTGGTGGTGTTTGACAGCGGCGTCTCCTGGCATCTTCCCCTGAAGTAACTCCTGTCAATATGGCCGCGCGGCGTCAAATGGCGCTGTGTTGCCATGTCAACGGGAATGCTACATAACGTAACAGCCACACATGGCACTCGTTGCCATGCCAACTGGACGCTGCATGACGCCGTGACATACCATAGTGCCCCGTTGTCATGGCAATGCGGTGCCATGGGACGCCGTGCGGCCATATTGACGGGTAGCAGCGGGAGATGTCGGGAGGATATTGGAATTATGCCAGTACATGCGAGGGAGACGCCGCCATTGAAGGTAAGCGCGAAATTTTAAAATGTTGTCTCCGGGTTGGCCTTCAGTAGAAGGTGGCAACCCTGGCTTGGGGGGGTGTAAGGATGTCATTGGTTTGGGTGGTTTAAGGGGTAATGGACCTGGGAGTTGTTATAGGCAAGGCTGTAGAAAGGGGGGAGAACAGGAACAAGTGTCCTGGCCCGGTGACTGCGGGCTCTTTCGAGCTGCGTGCCTCCCTCACTCCCTCACTCTTGCATGGCGGACCTCTCTCATATGCTGGTGCACGCCGGAAGCTAGGCCCAACTTCTGGCACGCACCGGCTTGAGAGAGAGGCCCAGCGAGGCGGAAAGTGAGGGAGGCCCACATCAGCTTGGGAGAGCCAGAGCCCAGCGGCAACCAGAGGTCCGGCGACATCCAAAAGCCCGGCTGCCGGACAGGTGGGTCCAAGAGAGTAAGATAGAGAGAAACTCGGTATGGGAGAGTGAGGGAGACCCGCTGCAGCTGGGGAAAGCCTGAAACCATCCC
This sequence comes from Ascaphus truei, assembly GCF_040206685.1. NCBI lineage: Eukaryota > Metazoa > Chordata > Amphibia > Anura > Ascaphidae > Ascaphus > Ascaphus truei. The sequence goes on along the minus strand of NC_134483.1, from coordinate 194,260,370 downwards.
CAAGGTAAGTGTATGTATTTGGGGTGGGGGAGTAGTGTAAATATTTTGGGGGTTAATGTACGTATATATTTGG